>NW_024427107.1:25897351-25914851 GCF_017311325.1 Ursus maritimus | reverse complement strand
GTGATGAAAAATATACCCTGTGCGAGGGAAAAACAAGTTACAAAACTTAATTAGTTTTTGACACTTCTTCATAAGTTATTATCTTTTCATTTGGAACATTGCCTTGGGACATCAATACACAAGAAGAAATGAAACATTCTTATTGTAAATATGAAAGAAAGATGACTTTATATTGTGCCTCTCCTCTTTACATGTCCTTTTGAATAAACAAAATATCCTGTGCAGGCCAAAGGACATAAGGGAGAGGATGATGCAAATGGATCTGCTCTAAGTTTGACACCGTCGTAGTCGATGTATGATTCCATTACGATAGATTATGCAATTTTGATCTGAAAAAAATAAGGTGGCATCCAAATCAAATGTGGTCAAAATAAGGCTCTTAGATGGGAAGTAGTCAAATTATATCCCCTATTGCAATAATGCTTCCTGTACAGCAAATGTATTTTTAATTCCTTTCCACTCAGGTTTATACCTAGAAGTAATTCACACTGATTACTAAATAACCCTTGTGAGTTGCTTTGTCTTTTGAATTTTAAAAAATACACTTGCCGTGAGCAATGAATTTCATAAACCAGCAGCTCTCATGCTTGATGAATCATTCTTATTTTATGCAGTGCTGTGTGATAGAGAACTGAGATAAAATATTCTATCCACAAGCTATTCGGTACAATTTATCATCAGCGGCTCACTAGTCCAGTGATAATACCTGGCTTGCAGATTGTAATGATCAGATTCTGTTTTTATTTCAAACAGGAGCAATTCCGAATACCAGAGTTTTTAATTTACATACATTAGTGAGGTTCAAATGTGGCAATAGCTACCAGCAAATTCACTTGCAAACTGAATGCTCGCCTTGCATAATAGGTTCCCTTTAGCAATTACTCACCAGTGAAGTACCCAGATAAAAATGAAAACAAAGAGAAAAAAGGAAAATCATGATACATACACCATAGTGTGGACTAGGATAATTACTGAACCACAGTGAAGGTCACGTTTATATCTGTTTTAGTAATGATTTCGTGTACCTTTCCTCTGTATTGAATTCCTCATGCGATCTTCTTTCTATTCTATAATGCTATATTCTCTTTTATCCGTAAATTTTTCCAGTTTCAGTATGAGCTTCCTATTATACAAAAATGGTGATACTATTAGTAGCAGAAATTATTACTAGTAATGTTTCAAATGACGAAAATATGGAAACATCTGCTAAGTACAGTAATCACTCACACACGCATGCACACACACACACACACACACACACACACACACCAAAACTCCGCAAATATGCCAGGTCAAGCATTTAGTAAAACCGACAGGCTTATAATAAAATACCTCTTATAGTTACATCACTTTTACACTGACCACAGTATTGAGCTTGAATTCCCAGCAGCACCATTACTAGACATTTTCTGCCACCTTTCTAAATCTGAAAAGCTTCCTACATTTAGTGAAGATTAGGTAATGCTACATCCAATCAATAGTAGCTATCAATTCCACACCTTGTTCAGCAGAACAAGTTGATTAAAGTAAGTAAAAAGGCTGACTAAATATTGCTTAAAACTAGATGTTTCTTAAAAGTAATCTGCAGTTTTGAAAGAATACGCTAGTTATAGACGAAAACAAACGCTAAGATACGTCATAACGTATACAATGAGAATTGCTCGTCTGCCATCTTTTCCCCATAATATCGCTGAAAACCCAGCACTACGGCCCAAGTATAGAACAGGAGCTTTATCTTTATTCTGCATTTCCAGATTCTGGATTGTTTACGTCATGATCTTACGGTTATATAAATGGAGTCTCCTTTTAGCGGTTTTCTAAAAATGCTTATTTATCAGAGAGATCAATAATATCCTAAAGAAATCATAACCCTGTCTCTCGGAAAAGTCATTTCCAAATTCGTGCATTAGGCCCAACAGAGTAGCAAGTTTTCAATTTCCAGATCTGAGCAAATTGTGTAAAACCACTACTACTACTTCTAGGACAAGCCACGTTCAGAAGACACACAATTGGATTGAATAAACAACAAAAATAGCTGGCCTGGCTGATCTTTTTTGGTGCCTGCCTAAAAGGTAGAGATGCTGCGGTCATAGTGGTTTCTGGTTTCTGCCTCATGAAACAGTTCTAGATACGACCACTTTAAACTGGAGGGGATTCAATCTTTTCCCCCAAGGTGATAAAGACACAGCCATACATTGCTTAGACCTGGAAAATATTAGCCTTTATTAGAAATCATGCAATGAACCGGTGTAGGGAGCCATAAGGAAAAAATGGATAGGAAGAGAAATCAGAAAACGAGGGGGGGGAAAAAACCACACCTCTCTATATTTATAATGCTTTAGAGTGTGGTTAAACAGTCTACCCGTTTTCTCCCTAGTTACGGAAACATTATCAGTAGGAGTGGCAATAACTCTTCTTTGAAAAGTCACAAATAAGAAATTGGATACTTTAAGTTTTCAGACCTACCCAGGGTTCTGGTTTTTAAGCTCTCCAGGGCAGTGTGGTTAGACAATTACAGTTGGTTCTGGTTCTTCCAGGCAGCACTCAACCACTGAAGTATTATGGTCTATTTGTTTAGCCATGCTGCTGCTCATCTTCACCACCCCAGAGCTCAGCTGAAAGCATGGGGATCATGGGAATTAAGAATACAAGACAAATCCCGGCATATATTCGAAAGCCCCAAAGGTAGGTCTTGATCCCTATCGGACCATACGTCTACAAGAAAGGATCAAAAATACAGATTTTATTGTTATACTAGAGAGTTTTCCAGAAAATGAACACCCTTGAAGTTATAGAGAAAAATTCCAATTCATATTAAGTTTTAATATATATGTGTGTACGTGTGTGTACATACACATACTTATACAGAGATCAGTTATGTCTACTCTGTTAAAATGATGTGATTTCTGTACATACTATATGTATGTAATATCAGCTATGTCATACCTAACCTAAACTGATGTGATTTCTATAAAATCTCTGTCTTTTTCAAAATCATCTTCATTATCTCCTGATAGAAGCTTTCTACTCAAGTCAGTTGTTATGCTTGCCTACCCTACCTTTCTGTTCATACTTAGGTTCCCCAATCATTCCCCAACATCCTTTACATACACTTGTATTGATGTCCCGCTTCTAGCCCCCCACAGAAAACCCTCCAGGACCTTTTCCGATCCACAACCCAATCCTTCGAATCCCTTCTTTTTGAAAGGTCTCAATATTTGGGATGACACTGTCAGTTTTATCAGTGTTCACAAGGGTATTTAGAATAGCCCATGGGGTATATTCCATGAAAATGAAACAATAGCCTTTAAAACTAACAAAATAAGCAAAGCTTAAACAATCTGGGAAGATTTGGAGGGCAGTGACCGGGACTCATTTAAATACCTGAATTACTGTTATTGTGAAGATCAAGAAGGCCTAAAATGAACAGTTCCTCTTTTCTGTGGAAGCTATTTTATGTTTTCCCCCACATTATTAAATGAAAGGAAGAGTTTATTTTCCAAGCTCAGACTTTCACTGATTTTTATTTGGTAATTTGTTCTATTATAGCGGATGATGGACTGAACGGCTGGCTTGCATCTTGTCTTCCATTTTCCCTCAGACCTGAAGAGACTGTTTATATGGTTGGTAGAGGAGGAAGAGGCTAATTTGTACTTGCCTCTCCCTCACAGACTGACAGCTGGACCAGACACCGTGGGCTCATGGAAATGTCTACTGAGATGGGCCTCACCTGGGGACAGCCGTGATTTGCCCACTTGCCCACTGAAAAGGTGGAATGACAGGCCAACAGCTTTGTGCATCTCTTCCTATTTTAATAAGAGTTGAAGAAGTTGGTAGGGTTTCTTCCTTGGCGAGTTACATAATCACATAAAATATATTTATAAAACGCTATTTCTAGGTAGAACTACAAAGCTACATTTAATTCTGGGTGGATGGTTTTAAACTTAAGTTATGCTAAAAATTGGGTCCGAAAAAAAAAAAAGATGGGGAGTATGAAGACTAACGAGAGAGAACAATCACGGTCTCCTTTGTAAAATATTCTTCCAGCTTACTTTTAACGTTTAGTGTACGTGGAAGAGTTTATTATATTGATCTCATTGGTGTCCATGTGTTCTAAGGGCCAAACTTTTGAATTTATTTATTTTATTTTTTTTAAATATTTTGTTTATTTATTTAACAGAGATAGCCAGCAAGAGAGGGAACACAAGCAGGGGGAGTGGGAGAAGAAGAAGCAGGCTCATAGTGGAGGAGCCTGATGTGGGGCTCGATCCCATAACGCCAGGATCACACCCTGAGCCAAAGGCAGGCGCTTAACTGCTGTGCCACCCAGGCGCCCCCAAACTTTTGAATTTAACAACACGGAGATCCACTGCCAGGCAGCAGAAGTCTGTGGTCGTTTTCTTGGATTCTGTATGTGAGAACCTCTTCTTATATGTAAAAGGTATGGGAACCTCTTCTGAGAATAGAATCTGACACTAAAACCTGTCTACACAGCAACCTCAACAAAAAGCTCTTGGTATAGTCTCAGCCGAAAATGTGAAAATACACGTATTTATCTTTTAGCATGGCAAGACATTCTAGTCACAACAGTGCAGATGTATTTCCAACTCAAAAATCTATTATTAAAATTAATAAAAGAAGTGCTTAAGTTGGGGTCTTCCATGCCAAAGCCAGTTCCATGTAACTATTTGTAGCTGAGTCTTAAAATTAGAAATGTTGTGTTTGTAGTAGAAGTAACAGAGATGTCGCTATAATAGAGGAAAGAGTTACGTTAAAATAAAAACCCTAAAATACTTAAAATGCCAGGCGTGTTTGTGAGTCAGAAAAGAAGGCTGTAGTGGGCATCAGGTCAGGTTTTTCTATTCAAGGGGATTGACTTGAAGTGGACTGCATATACTTCAGCAGTGACTTTTACTTTTTAATAGTGTTTTTACGTGGGGACTCTTAAATGAGTCTACCAAAAAATAGCAAATATACTAAACTAAACTGTGCTTTAGGGCTTCTGGTCCTAGAAAAGGTAGGTAAAGTGAAATCATTTTTAAAGTAGCCACTATGCCCCCCAAAGCCCATCTATCGTAATTATAGAAGGCCGAAAGCAAAGCTATGTATGTTTCCTAAAATGAGTCTGTTTTTTAAAAGAGATGCATTTGCAGTGAAGGCTTCACTTTGTTTACGATTTGAGATCAAGTAGGGATTTTTCATATCAAAATACTTTATTTCACTTTTAAAAACCATTCTTGCAGTAAGGAAACTCTCTTTAAAAAAACTGTTTGACAAATCACCAAATACACAAACATACAGGCACCCACTGGCTCATTTAAAATAATCTTAAGTACGTAGATTTAAGAAAATCTATATGTCTGCCACATTTTTTAAAAAAAGGCAATCACGACTTCACCCCTAATCAAAGGCAGAGGAAACTCTAAAATGGTCCTTGGGAGGTAACCATAATTCCTTCTCACTCTACGCTTCATTCTATGCTTCACATGAGGCGGAAGCGGAGGAATATGCCCATTGTTATTGTGTGGTTACAGTGTCCTGTGAGTCTGGACAAGTTATTAGGTCAGACACTAACTTCCTAAGTAGAAAAATGATGTGTTCTCCTTTGTGCTCTCTTCAGTAATGGCTGGAGTCGGTGCTAATTAAGGCCCCACGGCAATGTGCTTCCAGAGAGGTCAGGGACTTCTTTCTGACACCTAAACAGTACTCAACTCAAAGGAACTGCCCCTAATCTGAAATGATGTGATGTAGAGCTGGCCTTTCAGATTCACCGTATATTTAAAGGAAAATGACAGTTAATGGCAGGGGTGTCAAAAAAGAGCAGATGGAGAAGCTAGGAGAAACGTCACTTTGTGGCTAAGTTTACCTGCAATTAGTTACTCCACGTAGGGAAACAGTAGACAATAGAGATGTGGACACTTGCTCACAACTTTAGCACTCCTACAATCTTGTAAAGAACAAATCTGCATCAGGCACACCCTGGGACAAATAACCTCGGACAAACCAAAGAGCTGTTTACTGAAGGATCTGTCTATGCTGGACCTTCTTTACACCAAGAAATGTACCATCTTGTCCAATGGTCTTTCAGAATGATTAAACCGTAATCTTTATTAGTGGTTGTATTCATGATAACACAAATAATAAATTCAAATAAGAACACTGTTAAATTTCTTATTGGGAATGAGCCATTGTGGTAATTAATCTTGGAGTCATTTTCTTTTGCCCCTGGAGGCACAGAACTTGCGAAACCAAAGCAATATTCAAAAGAGAAACCAAGGTTTATTGTCCGCTACTTTTAATAGACACCTGCACAGCTTGCTAATTACTTCAGAACTGTAAAGTCTATTGGCATTAATCCACTCCTAGCTTTCTTCTTATCCTCCCTCTCCTCAGCCACACACCTGCACAGCATGAATTGACATTGTATTTATCTCAGGATTTCTTGTTGCTGTTACATGATAGAATCACTGTTTGTGATGGAATGACAGAGGTTGGACCTGAGCTCTGGCCATAGAGCATTTAGTTTTGGAAGTATTTGTAGTTAATTCTAAAGACTTCTTCCAGGGCAAATGAATATGTAAGGTCAGCACCTTCTTAACCAAATACCAAAATCCCTTGAAAAAAGTACAATTCAAATTTAAAATATCTCTGGAGTTAAAGGCTTTAATAGCTATATAGTTAAAAGGTAGACATTAAAATCATAGAAGCCAGAGATAATTTAGATAAATAGAATCTCTGAGATGGTAGATGATTTTCCCCACTTAATACTAAGACAGGTTAAAATCAGGGTTTCTATGTACTACGTGGTTTTTCTTCTTTGCTCTACCATCTTACTTCTTTAAATAAGTTTATACAAAAAAGGAAATGTCCCAACATTGAAATATAGTAAAAATATCTACAGACATAAAAATATATCCTCAAAATTGTTATGAAAATGTGGTGGTGATTTATTTATACATATGTTATTGAGCCCTATGTAAATGTCCCCATTTCCGTAAACAGTTTCCTACATTAGAACCCAAACCTTTTACTTTAAAACATAAGAATAACAGAGTTTCTGGGGCGCCTGGGTGGCACAGCGGTTAAGCGTCTGCCTTCGGCTCAGGACGTGATCCTGGCGTTACGGGATCGAGCCCCATATCGGGTTCCTCCGCTATGAGCCTGCTTCTTCCTCTCCCACTCCCCCTGCTTGTGTTCCCTCTCTCGCTGGCTGTCTCTATCTCTGTCAAATAAATAAATCAAATCTTTAAAAAAAAAAAAGAATAACAGAGTTTCTCCCCACAAATTTACTTAAACACATCAGACTAATCGTTCTCTTTGAGACACCTCCTGTTCGAGGCCACCACATAAGCTGTAAAGGTGCTCAATAGATACCCTAAGTGGGTGTGGATGGATTCAGCAGCCCAGGGTGATCTGGACAAAAAGTGAAGGGAGAATTCATAAAGTAAGATGATCACAACTCTTGAAATTCAGACAAATACCTGGTTGACTGAAAAGTATTCCGAGGAATAGCAAAGGAAAAGACTTTTTTTTGCTCTAAGAAAAGGTGGGGAATCTTTTGTGCTATTTTCAACCAAACATATTTTCAATCTGTTTCTGACTTGTCTTTGTTTTAGCAAATAGGAATAAAATACTAAGTAAAAGAACTTGTCTGAAAATTTTTGCTTTGAAAATTCTAGTATGAAAGAGTCAACCAAAAAGAAAACTGCAAGGCTTAGGCCTCCTGGACCCTTTAAAAATTCTTCTCTGGTTGAGTGGCTGTTACTCAACCAAGGCAGACCTCAGTAATCCATCCTCCTGTGCTCACAGGAGGCTGTTTGGAAACGCAAACTTTGCCCCTGGGAACCTAAAAGGTAGCAAGCTTCTGTAACTGAATTATTCCAACCTGGAAATTATGCTGCTGAATTTAAAATGGGGCTGCCCTTTACAGTAAAAAAAAAAAAAAAAAAATCCTGGCCAAGATAAAGATAACTAATGATAATTGTCCAACAAGTTCCCAAAACTTCAAACTGGCGATTAATTCCTTTTACAGAAGACTGAACTTGATTTTTAGTAGAGAATTAGGTATTGTCAGTATTTTAGTTTTCAGTTTTAGTTTTAGTTTGAAGTTTCCACTTCAAGCTAATTTTTCCATATATAAAATTTTTGAAAAAATGCAATGTTTCCAATTTTTTAAAAATTTTAAATATTTGAGTACTTTGGGTTGTTAATTTTTCAAAATATCATTTTAAAATAACTCCTTATTGTGATAGTTGATAACAATTAAGAATGCAAACTCAATTTGGATAAAAACCCTAATTCTACCACTTCCCAACTATCTGACTTTGTCTAATTATTTAATATCTGAGCCTCTGTTTCATAAGATGAAAATCAGTGATAGTAATAACTTTCCCTCAATGTGTCTGTGATGAAGTTAAATTAGTTAATACACTTAAAGTGTCTGACAGAGTAGCAATCAATAAATTATTATTATTATAAAAAGTCTTTGACAACTTTTATTGTAAATTTTACTTTCTCAACCATTTAATTATATATAATAACTTATAAAATACATCCAAATATATAGAACAACTTTTTAAGGCTTTTCAATATGGAAAAATAGATAAGCATCAATAGAACAACTCATATTTGACATAAATTATATAGTAATGAGGAAGAAAACTTTTGACATTGTCATGTCATATGAAATAAAATCTGAAACAAAGTCAAGCAATTATTATACATATTCAGTGAAATCCAAGTGCTTCTTTATATAGTAAACTGTAATGTCTCAGAAGATGCAGTTGTACATTAGAATTTGAAAAATTATTTTTATAAATGCTTATGGACATATATTCACATATTTATATGCCAGACTACAAAGACACTAATGGAATAGTCTCTTATTTCTAAAATAATTTAACACTATTTTCAGTTCCATTAATAGCACAGAAATTAAACTTTTAAAACCCTACACAAACAAATCAAGATAATTCAGATCTCAAATCTACAAATTGAAATGGAGATTTGGTAATTATCTAGCTAATTTGATTAATAGAGATGAATAAACTAGATGATTCTGACCCACGGATCTGTGTTGGACCTGAAATGCTTACTTTGACTGTATAAATCAATTTAAACTGGTTAAATGCTAAATGTACTGTCTTCACAGCACAAAGTGAAAATGAGATTCTGCAGTCATTTAGTTATCTTTATTAATTCAGGAAGCTAAAAACAATTGCCTACCATGATATGCATATGTTTATTTCCTGACAAAATATTGGTTTTGTGCAACACAGATACAGTGTAAGGCTCACTCATTATCCTTGGTAATTTTGCTGTATGATTCCCCATTAGAGCACTTCACACAAATGTTTCTTTCAAATTGTTCTATTATGTCATAATCAAAAGACGGAATTTAGCCAAAATGCTTGTTTACCATCTTGTAGATAGTCAAAACAGTCTGTTGGTACGCTCTTTGATATTAATTCCTTCCCATCCAGGAATGGATTTTGGCCAAAACACTTGATTGCTCTTCTGAGGACTTTTACAATCGTGTGTCAGTTTAATCTAACATGAGCCAGCAGCTACGCAATAACGGGAGTCACTTAATATTGAGCCAGCTGATTTCATTGTCTGCCCACATAATGATAAATAAATACTTTGATCATAAAGTTTGCAGAATACAAAATAACACACTGGTGTGAAATAAGTGTTTTCATGACTTATTTTATTGGAGTGTCCGATTTAATCAATGTTGACAGGTTAATGTCGACAGCATGCTAAAATAATCAATTTGATCAGTTCTATCAAAAATAAGCAGCACAGTAATAGGGATCAGGTTAAACAATTTACTTAGTATGGACCAAACCCCAGAACCTCATGGTGGATATTTCATGTTTTCCATTGTATACAACCAAAAACTTGGCTCTTGGTAACAAAATGAGATTATTTAATTTGATATTATATAGATCTGATAAGAGACTTTGAGCCACATTGATTTGACAGAAATTCAGTTTTCAACTAGTCAGCTGCCATGTCTTCTTTTACCCAAAAATGGCACTTCACTGTCCAAGGTCTACCTGACCAGAACTCACCCAGCAACCAGAGCTAATTCACCAGAGCCCCTACTATAAATTGGACTCCATGGAAGATATATTAGAAGCAGGAGACATATTCTAAGATACTGGAATCTGGACTGAGAGCCAAGAGGCAAGACTAGAACAGATGAATTAATAATCATGAACAAAACTCAAGATGTAATTGAGTGCTAAGTTGTATGATACAGCAAGTACCACAGAAGATCACTGATGAGGGCTATATATCAATACAGATTGCAGTTTTGAGGAAATGGGGAATGAATGCTAGGCTATTAAAAGATTCAAAGGTTGTTAAAGAAAGAGGTGCTTCTGGAAATATGGACAACATAAGTGAACAATATGAGAAGAGTATGAGAATGCAGTTCATGTTGGGAAAGAAACAAGAAAGGTTTCCCAACTAGGGAAGATTAAGTTACTGTCCAACCTAATGTCTTCCCTTAATAATAAGATTCTAAACTGCTTATACCTCCCTGCTCTCTGACAATCACCACAATGTAAACTTGGGCAAGTTATTTAGCTTGAAGGTATCTTTCAATGTCCTCATTTGTAAAATAGGGAATATAATGGTACCACTTGTTTATCATTACGGTGAGAAATAACTGAGCTTTTATGTGGAAAGCTGTTAAAATAGAAATTGGATATATAGTTCGTTTAGGAAAGTCTGCTAACGGGGCGCCTGGGTGGCACAGCGGTTAAGCGTCTGCCTTCGGCTCGGGGCATGATCCCGGCGTTATGGGATTGAGCCCCACATCAGGCTCCTCCACTATGAGCCTGCTTCTTCCTCTCCCACTCCCCCTGCTTGTGTTCCCTCTCTCGCTGCCTCTCTCTCTCTGTCAAATAAATAAATAAAATCTTAAAAAAAAAAAAAAAAAAGGAACGTCTGCTATCATCAATATCTTCCTCATTATTAGTAGTAATCATTAGTTACCTTTTTCTAAGTCTGGCTCATTCTTTCAGTCATATTTTCCAGTCTTGCTTTTTAATCATTTACTCTTTGTCTCAGCCAAACTACACCACTGACCTCTCCTACATACCCTGTGGTTTTCAAGCTTGGAGCCTTTGCTTACCATGTTTTATTTCATCTGGAGTATCCTTACCCAACCACTTCCTTCTTCTCCTGTTGAAATCCTACCCATATTCCAAGCCTCTCTCTTCCTGTATGTCCTCCATTTTGTTTCAGATTTATGTATCTGCTACTTTGTCTGGGTTCTCATAGCCCTGTTTTACCCACCTTATAAAATTTAGTTTCTCCTTGAACTATAAACTCCTTGAATACAAAGACATTTTTTTGTTGGGACCCCAATAGTAAGTCTAAGAAGTCACGAAATTTTTGCTGAATCAAAAATGATACAAACAGTTAAAATATGGGATATATGCATGCGTTTACACATAATGATTATGCTATTTACCAGAAAAGAGATTGTATAACCCTGAGCTAACAAATTTTGATTATCTACCTATAGTAAATAAATATGTTGGTCATTTACCTTCCCAGAAAATGACAGCAATCATGCTATGACTGGTTGCTGTCAACAAATCTCATGTTTTGACTTTTCTTCATCATGGTGAATGAACAGCCCTGAACCTCCCACCCTGAAAAGTGCTGTGAACAATGATATAGTCCTGCCACAGCATTTCGGATTTTCAAATTTAAATAAATGATCCCTGCTCAAAATTTCATCTATAGGAACTCAATTATTCAGATTTTTTCTCTTTCACTTTTTTGCAACAATAATACAATTATTATGTGTTACATAAAAACTTAGCTCACAAGTGATAGAATGTTATTCTTTTGTATTTCTTACTTTTTTTAGGGCTTAGTTATTAGGAGATATTAAAACAAAGCCTTGTATACACTATGGATTCTAAAAGACATCACCATTAAAATATCAATACTTTCAAAATTTGACAGAATTGATGTGTCTTCTACGTACTATATCACATTATCTAGAGTTGTTTGTGTCTTATCAAAGCTAATATCCTCAATAAAATTCCACTGAATTACACGTAGAAGCTCACATTATCTCTTCATCCAAAATGCTCAAAAAGTAAAATTCATGATTCCCAACATCTGACTTCACATCAATTATCCATATGAAACTACCCTGCATGTGGCTAGTAGTTTTCCCAGGTGAGAATGATAGATAGTGGAGGAAAAGGAAGAAGAGAATAACAAACAGAATTTGATTATTGACTGCAAATAGTAGGGGATTATTGTGGAACTGATTTCTACTTTTTTTTTTTTAAAGATTTTATTTATTTATTTGATAGAGAGAGGCAGCCAGTGAGAGAGGGAACACAAGCAGGGGGAGTGGGAGAGGAAGAAGCAAGCTCCCAGCAGAGGAGCGTGATGCGGGGCTCGATCCCAGAGCACCGGGATCACGCCCTGAGCTGAAGGCAGACGCTTAACGACTGAGCCATCCAGGCGCCCCTGATTTCTATTTTTTTTTAAGTTCTGTCTCAAAATGTTGGGTTTTTTTCCCTACAGAGTATTATATTCCAGGGTCCAGTTAAAAGCCTGGATTCTGGAGTTGGCATGTTTTTCAAACCCCAGCTATATTATCAGGAGAATGGAGCTGTGCAAACTTATCAACAGGCTCGACCTCTCAGCCTCAGCTTCCTTGTCTATAAAATAGTGATAATATCAGAACGTGTAACATAGTGTTGTTAAAGAATTAACTGAGTTGAGGAAATAAAAAAACAAACAAATATTTGCTTTTTGTAATTATTCTCAGTAAACCAATTCAGATTTCGAGTCAAAGTCGGAATTGATTTACTGGCAATAGATAACCAGTTTAGCGACCGAGGGCATATGCCAAGAAAGAAGAGAATATTCAAGTTAAACAACCACTTGCTTCTGAACTATCTGTATCGTTGAGAAAAATATGTCACCTTAGTCTAAACTCTTTGAACAATTCTATCAATTCTCCACCTCACTTGGCATCTATAGGCAAGGTCTTAATGTCCAGTATCACTAAAAGTCTTTGTATTTCAAATAAAAATAATAGCCGCCGTCAAGTATGTTAATGTCCATAATCATTGTAATTTTTGTAAATTATAACTGTCAGTGGTCACAAACCTATCCAATGAAAACATAAGGTAACAATTTAGCCTTTATATTGCTATTCTCAGAAAAGAAGAGCCACTTGTAGGAAACTTAAGTAGGAAGGAAAATTTATAACATTTATGCTAAAAATGGGGGAATTTTTTCCTTTCCAAATATTTCTAAGGTAATATTTGCTAGCAAATATCTATAGCCAAATGTTTACCAGTGCTTTTAATTTCTATTATAGAGTCAGGATACACAGTGCTACTTTAACTTCTGTAGACATTTAAGGACTATCTTCAAAATATCTAGAATGTCATAAAACAGTTTTCATTAATATACAGATTTTCAATTATGTTGATGCTCATGTAAATAAAATTAATTTGATTCATTACAGTATGGTCTCATAAACATTATAACTTTCTTCATTATACAATATTACTCTGAAGAGAGAGAGCTTATACTATAACTTTATGTAAATAAAATTATTTTTTGATCCTGATGATTAAAAATTATGTTTGTTTGGACTCCCTTTTTAGGATATTAATATTTCATAAAATATAGCCTAGAAAAAAAAGTAGTACTAAATTTCAATATTTGCATTTATTAGAAACAAAGAGATCTAATTGATATTAATCATAGGTTATGTATTTCGTATCTTACTTTGTTAAGTTTTGTCATTTTAATGACACCTGCTCTGATCAAGGAAAAAAAATTTAAGGTAACCTAATTAGAAAATGTATTGGCATATTCCATTAAGATGTCAATAGTCTTGGGGTAAAGTATAAACTAAAGCCAATTCAGTATCTTACTGTATTTAAACATAGCAAACATGTTTTAAGGATGATTTTTTATTTTTGGAAGAATAATTCTCAGTATGGTTAAGAATGGACCTTCAAAGGATGCTTGTCTTTGTTAATTACATGTTGCTTGGATATTTAAATAAGTCAAAGACTTTAAGTCTAAAGGTAACCCTGCAGAGTTTCTAACTGTCCTCAAAATAATTACAGAGTGGAGCTTGACTGTCATTCATGGGTATCTATTCCATTGTGTGAGAAGAAAAAGAAAATGGCGGACCACACATTAGCACATCACCCATGGCTAGAGCAATGACAGGACAGATTAGGATGTATATTAAATCTCACACATGACTGCCTTTCTGTATCAAGGTAAAAAATACTTGCTCTTACGTACATTAGGGACCGGTGTTGGTCTGACATCTACATTAATATTGACAGCATATCAACATTTTTTTTTTTACATTTACTGAGTCAATAACTAGCCTAAACCTGGTAAAACTTAGATAACAGAAATGAAAAAAAAAAAAAAATCTAGCAGGCAGCCTTATTTTCTCATATCTAAAGAAAATTTAACCCCCAAATAGTGCTGGGCTTTTATGAATTATCAATCCTATAGCAATACATCAACAGGCATACACAGCTGTGACTTGGTAATCCAATATCATTTGTCAAAAAAGAAATTTGGTAGATAAAGAATGATTCTAGAAAAAGAAACTCCTGCACAGACAATAACATAAATATTGTATGCATAGGAGACTGATTATTTTAAAAAGCTGGATTAACACCATCGTACTACTTCACCTTCTAGAAATTATTTTCACAGACAAGAGGAAATTGCTAGGCAGTAATCCTGCCTTCAAAATAACCACACTTGAGAAGCACACATAAAGCTTACAAAAATGGGAACTAGCAAATAGCTTAATTTGCTTAAGATCTTTAACATATTTATTTGTATTTAGCATGTTGAGAATTGGAAGCTCCAATGTGAATTGTGTTAGAGGAAAAAAAGTCATTATTTACTTTGTTTTAAAATATCAAAAAACTAAACAAAAGCCCATCTTCATTTCAAGGCAATATCTTGGCTTCATTAATAATTAATAAATGTTATTTTCCAATGAGGGCTATTTTACACTCTTTTTTTGAAGTATGTTACCTTTACTATTATTCTCAAAGATATCATAATGCTTTTAAGGTGCACACATATTTTATATACATTACACAAGAATGCAGCAAAATAAAACACTTACTTTTCCCCAGTCTTAGACTAGCCTCAGAGTGAATGGGGAGAGATACAAAGAAATCAATATTAAAAGAAAGAAAGAAAGAAAACAACACTAGGATCAGTTATTCTTCTGAAGCTCATATTCATGTGGTTAGGCATTTCAATTTTAACAATTAAGCTAAAGTTGGAAGTGCCACCATTCACGAGAAACAAAATCATGCGGCAACCAAGCAAAATTTCTTTGGATTTTAAATGCATCGTGCAACAACATTTCAAATGCTGCTCATCTCCGAAGTCAGGTGAGCTTTCGTTAAAACATGCCTTTGATAAAAGACTACCTTTTCTCCCTTTTCCAACACTCTGTGGAAGGTGATTCGGGTTAAAGTGATGTTCCTAGTCAGAATTATCTCCATAAGAGCCATGCTATCATTTATGTAAGTCCTTGAAAATGATGCCATTCTGTGAGGCCATGACAAAATTGCCTCCATGGGTATAAGCCCTTCCATCAGGCAACCCTACTGGTAAACAAAGGCAGGAACAAGAGGCCTTTCTGCGCACTTCCAATGCTGTGCTAGCCTCTTCTAGCAAGATATGTGTAAAAGAAAAGAGGTAGACAAATGCCTAACACAGAAGATCACCTGCACTCTCCTGTTTACAGCATTAAAGCAGATTAATTAATATCAATAAAGTCCCTGAAAAAGTTAAAGGATCATTTTAACAAGCAATGAAACGATCATGATTCTGAGAGAGGCATAGTCTGTCCTTCACTGGGGGTGGTTTTTGTGCTCAACGAAGTGATGTGAAATTGACTATTTTCATAAGCAGATGGTCTTTAGGATAATGGCTTGTACTTTTTAATTTCCTTTTTGGCAGCACATCATGCCAAATGTCAGCCATGTCAATAGTCTTCATCAAAAGTTGTCTGATATTGTTGGGATGTTTTGTACAGATATCCAATTTTTTCCCAATCTTATAAATGGGAAGCAGAAAAGTGTAAGAAGGTACAGAAAGATAAAAATTTAATATATTGAAACCAAGGGAAAACGAATCCATTAAAATTCCAAGATTAAAATTTTAAGGTTTAAAGTATTCATTATTTCTTTTCATCTCCACTGCATTGCTATAATTCAGAAGCCAGTAGTAATTTTTAAATACTCTCACAGAAAACATCTTTTGTTCCTAAACCTTATTCTTAACAAGGGGTAAGTGATGCCCCATTTATAACATTTTCAATTCATAGAGTCCACATGTGGCCGTGCACCAGCATAGCCAGACAGAGTGTACATTTCAAAAAAACTAAACCTCATAAATCTCCAGAAATTCCTCACATCTATTATGTTTACCTTCTGCTGCTGATGAGCCTGTTGGGCTCTGTACAGAGGAAATTACAAGCGCTCCAGAAGATTTGGCAAGAAGATGCTAGAAGAAACAACGGGCAAAAAAAAAAAAAATTCTTAACTGAAGCATCATATCCAGCTTTGGCTACCATTTACATATTTGAGATTACAGCTAGCAAAATGGAAATTCCATTGAAATGGAATAAATTGTTTTCTGAAATCCCTATCTGATTACTGTTGGTGATGTCTGAAATTAAACATGTTAAGCTACACTCAATATACTTTATGGAATTCATCTGAAGGTTAACATTCTTATTGAAAATCTGTCTGTTTATACAATTTCCAATTAAGGTACTTGTATCCACCTAAAACGTTGACTCCTAGCCTATGATCACTTCCCTATTAATCTATTATTACCAAACAAATCTCTCTTTACTTAATGGATGTTTGGAGGCTGTTGTAACAGCTGCTAACTAGTAAGGAAATGCCAGTAGAAATATTTTCTAGTCACACGTTTAAATATCACTGGAAATCAGCTTATAGTTGATGCCAGGGGAAATGCTTATGGGTAAGGCATATCCTGCATAGTGACAAAAAATTAACAAGTCAAAAAAAACCTACCCAAATTATGTATACACAATGCCAACACAATCAAGTGAAAAGTAAAAGCTTAACCACCAGGCTTGTATTTTTTTTCTTTACTCATTCTATGTATCAAGTTTTCCACCACATTGACTGATTATTTTATCATTTTGAAGACAACGTCACATGACCCACATAAGAAAATGATCTAAAAGAAAACGTAATTACGCTTGTGTCCCAAGGGGACTTAATTTATATGCTTAAAGTTTGTTAAATGCGTAATTGTGCCTTGTTATTACATTTCATTCATTATAAAGATAAAAATGAGTAACCAATAAGGTGCAGATCCATTTAACAGGAATCCCTCTCGAAATAAAGTTGGAGGTGAAAACTACGCCTAAGGAACAAAGAGAAAACAAAACAAAACAAAAACC
>NW_024427107.1:25857351-25892351 GCF_017311325.1 Ursus maritimus | reverse complement strand
TATCATCATTTCTAAGATTTCGGTCTTCTATATATTTATTGATAAATAAATCACCCTGCGATTTTCTTTACAGCCCAGTACACCTCCTTTCCATACCTACTGGGAATCTGTAGGCTTGTTGATTCAAGTGAATTAAAAATGGCACCAATAAAAGGAGCAAGGGCTATTTAACAACGCATTTCCTTGTGTCTCAAAACTGCACTGTCTAGCAAGAACCTCGTTTCTTGTCACTCCGCTGTGTTAAGAACAGCAGGCCACAGCCATTCAGGCTGCCCCATCAACTGTGAGTTTTAATTTGAGCCACTTTCACATTAAAAAAAAAAAAAAAAAAAAAAACACCAAAAAAAAAAAAACCCTCACTTTTTCCGCCAACCCATCTTCACCCTGTGCTGCACCACCTAAAGCTTTCAGGCGATGCTCTACTCCGGAGCAAGCCAAGCATATCAAGTGTGCCTGCAACACTCACAGGCTAATGAACAATGCACAAAAACAAAAGGAACAGCAAGGCTCCTATTATCTGATCTTCCGTAAAACACAAAAACTGCCTTCTCTGGTGCAGAGGAAGTGCCAGGAAGCCTGCAGGTGTGAGCCGGTTAAAAGAAAAGGCTTGGGCTAAATAGATTCTTTGACTGTCAGGGATTAGAGTCATGGCACTAGTGGTAACACACATCTTTTCCTTTAATTTACAAAATTTTCTCACGAGTCTGCAAGAGTTCACCCCATCAGGGGCTTTGGAGGCCATTGAAATGTCTTAAGTTTTAATTAAGTTGGAGTTGTCAGAAGAAAGCTTTTTTGGCACAGAGTCAGGGTCATTAATTACTGCTATCTTTGTTTCTTTCTGTAAAGAGAACTCTGCTGACTTGTTGGGTTACTTACCCAGCCTACATTTTCTACCCTGCAGTTCCCATTCACTTCCAAGTGGGACTTGATTAAGCAGTTTACCAATTACTCCCATCAGTTTTAGGTACAAAGCATTTACACAATTTTAAATCTTACAAGACATTTCTCATTAGTGGTTTAGGGACCAGTATTGATAACAAATTCATCTGGTAAGTTATCAAGCAGCTGGATTCTTGCATGGATTTTTGCATTTAAATATAAATATTCTCACATTTTTCACATCATTATCTATTCAACACACCTATTCATATTCTCACAGCCTTGCAACTTTGCGTTTGGGCAATGCTAAAGCAATTTTAAAATTATTTACTTTAGCCAGTAACACATGATTCTAGCTGGAAACATTCAAATTTGCCTGACATCTTTTCAATCAGGCAAATATTTTTGCTTCTGAATGAAATCAGCTGCCACTATCACTGATAATAGTTTGTAGATGCAAAAAAGCAAAAAGTTTTAGGTAATTTGCTAGTATGCCTCATGTACCTCTAAAACAAATCCATTGCTATTTGAATCAAGCACACAGACCACTACAAAACTGATTGTCTTGTAAAAAAAATTTCCAATGTCTAAAATACCACAAAGACCCGAAAAGTTCTATATCAACTTAATTATGTATGTGAAAGTCAGGAAAAATCATACTTCCTCTTTAAACGTCATGGATTTAAATTTTGATTTTGATGGGAAAGTATACTATCTTGAGATCATTTGCCTTGAGGTATCTCCCTTACGGTATATATTTTGTATGTGTCATTTGGGTTACATGTAATTTCTCATTCGTCCATTTCATGGAAAAATCACAAAAGTTAAACAGTTTATGTAAGATTCCACTTTGAGAATGAAGCTGCATAATTGTTCCAAAATTCAAGAAACATACAAAAGCCAACTTGAGTCAAGGCAGATAGATTTCTGTCCACCAGTATGGCTAGAATTAGCCTTCAAAATTAATAACATGTATTTTTAATAGATGAATGAAATGGATGGGAAAAAATTTATAAACTTCAGCAAATCTGATTACCAGAATCACCCATTTCTTCCTGATGATACCATACCACTTCAGAATATTATTTTTTCCCAGTAATCTCATCACCTGCCATGATTAATAATAACAAGCGTGTTGCCACCAAATGTGTGCCATTTCAGACACGGAACCCCAGATGCCATCATGGTACTGATCATTATGATGATAATGACTCATCATTATCTGATGATCCCCAGACGAGAAACTTCTGAGCCCAGAATTTGGACTAGACTCCAGTGTAAGGAAAGCCAAAGCAACCAGTACTTTCACTCATTCATCCCCCAAAATCGGTCACTGTGGATGAGATAGGAAAATTCCTGGTTTGACTGAACAGCTGATGCTGTCATGTCTCACACATAAACCCATAGTTTTGGGCCATTATACTCTTCTACTTATTAAGCCTGAAGTGATGTCCTTGAAAAAGAAGGGTATACCTTCCCTCTAGTCTTCAGCAGAAGTTCTAAATGCCATTTCTAACATGGAGTAAATCCACAGCCATAAATATAAATTTTAAAGGATAGATGGGATACATTGGACAATCAAATGTAACTACTCAGCTCATTTAGGAAAATCCAAGTGTTCCACACAGTAGTGAAGTAATATCCCTACACAGATTATGTCAAAGCCAGATAGTAAAGTGAAACTCATCTTCCAGGGTTAAAAAGCTCTTTGAACCCTCCATTCTCCCACCTTTTGTTTGTGTCTTTCGTATCACCCCAAAAGATATCAAGAATATGAAGACTGTGATTTCACCTTCAAAGCACTTGTCAAAATGCTAGAACAAAGTAAGCACTTGACAATTAAATGGTATGTCAATCTTAAACTCAGAAATGAACCAACTTGCTAATTATGATTATAGGACAAAATGTTATTTACAGATTTCTATAATAATTCTGTGACATTTCAAATCATCCAGTAAGCCTGTAGACCAATTCTGCCCACCCCTAGTTTATCTGAATTTGTTGTGAATATATCAGACTATCATCTGAATATAATATTTCTGAACCAGGATCTATCACATATCCAACTTTTCTGGATTGTCTGAGTGATTGTGAAATGGTTTGGTGGAGTGTGAGACGTTAGTGGGATCCACTTCCTGACCATTCTTTAATTCTACACATATTTGATGTGAGCACTATGACAGTCATTGGACATGGTACCAAAGGTCTAAACAAAGCACAGCATTCCCTCAGGGAGCTCATGCCCGAAGGGAGCAAATCAGGACAAAATGAACAAATGCAACCTAGTGAGGGTTTCTCCTGGGGAGAAAGAGGAGATCCCACAGGGCTAGATGAAAGGCACCTTTAGGTACCACTTTAGTCGAAGAAGTAATCCTAGAGCTTGGTCTGCCAGGTCCACACACAATTGTCCTTGCAGACAGCAGGCAGAAGGGTGGTCAAAGCAATAGAAAAGCATGTGTAACACCTACAGGTAAGACAAAGTGTGTCATATCTGATGCACTAAGAAGAGCAGAGAGGTGTATCTGAATAAGAATGTGGAGTGTGTTGGATGGCAGGCTAAGAAAATTCTACTCAGAACTCAACAATTCGGAAAGTCACTGAAAGATGTTAAGTTGAAGTGAGATGAGATTAGCTCGCAGCTCACAAAGACCACGGTGACCTAGGTGTGCTGCCTGAATTTCAAGAGCAGTCTGGCCATTACCTTCCTTGAACTCGCAGTTAAAGTACTGACACAGCTCAGCGCAGCTCTTCGTCTTGGCCCTTGCCTTTTGCCATCACTCTCTTGACCTTCCTTCTCAATCTCCCTTACTCACCATGATGTGTTTGTGCCCTGTGGAGCTCAGTTCTACACACCCTTAATAAATTCAATTACTCATATTCAGATGACTCCCAGATTTCTATCTCTCACCCTGGCCTCTCTTCTGAGAGCTAAATTCCTTTACTACAAATGCCATCTTGGCATATCCATTTGTCTCACAGCAACCACGACTCAACAATTACAAAACTGAACTGATTCTTCACCCTTTTTACGTATCCTCTACCTTTTCCCACAGTAACTAACTTCTACTGAGTACTTTTTTATGTTCTAAATGTCTTATATACATTCTTCCAATGTATCTAATACACACAATATAGCCTACAGAGGAGGCACTAATCCTACCCTCCATTTTAGAGATGAGGGAACCAAAGCATGCAGAAATGAAGCCACCAGCCCAAGGTCACAGCGTCCATGAGAGGGGCAGGCAGACTGAAGCCCCTGTACTCTTCACCTTCACACCACCTTCCTTCTCCAAGTGTTTAAGTTAGTGGCACTTCAAATTCACCCAGTGGCTCATTTTAGAAAGACGGAAGTTATCTTGATGCTTTATTTTCCTTAACTACCCACACTTACACCATCACTCCATGTGCATATATATGCGCAAATATACCTTTATTTCTCCATCTATCAACTTCTTTATGTGCACCATTGTCTTTTGCTATCAACTCTCATGCCTTCTAATCACTTCAGGCAATAACCACAGTGTCTTGAAAAAGCAATCTTACCCATTAATTTCACAATTGATAAAATGATTGCATGTGTCATGTACCATTCTAGCGCTGGAATACAAGAGTGAATAAAACAAAGTCCCTGCCCTCACAGAGCCTAAATTCAAGAAGAAAGAATAAATAAAACACTCAAACAAATAAATATGTAAATTCAGGTAATGATAAAGGCTGTGAAATAAAGTGAAACAGGAAAAAAGCAGGCAGAGAGGGCAGGGGTGATGGAGGGAAATGCTATTTGAGACACTAATCTGATAAATTCACACCCCTACTTAATACCTTTCAATGGTTTTCCTTTTCTCTTAGGATAAAATCTAAAACATTAACTCTAGACAGAGTGACCATATGGTCAAGCTTTCCCAGAACACTCCCAGTTTAACACCCATTGCCTGTTCACTTGAAAAATATTTCCATTTTGAAGATTAAGTATGTGGTCCTTATACCTAAGAACCCAGCATGATAGGGTTTCAACCCAATTGCAGTTTTGGTTCATTCATCTTCCTCATTTGCTCACTTTACTACAACTGTCCTGATCTCAGATATTCCGAGTGTTCCATTCCAAGTGTAAAGCTCCCGGATTTCCCCCAGCCTCGAATGCTTTTCTTCTCCACTTTGTCTTACTCCTCTTCATCCTCTTAGTCACAGCTTTTCAGCCTGAGAGTCTTTTCTTTTTCTTAAGAAACCTACCCTCGTTTTTTCCCCTGTTGTACTCTGTATTTTTTCTTTGGAGCATTTATATCATTGATAATTAAATATTAATATCATTGACTGATAGGTGTCTGTCTTCTCCACCAGACTGCAAGTTTCATGAAGGCATGGACTGATTCTTCCTTGTTCATTGTTTTATGCCCAGCACATAGCAATATGCTCAATAAATACGGTTAGAAAGAATAATAAGGAAGTATGATTAGCGACAGGTAAGAGAATAGAAGTACCTGACAGATTGAAGAGTGAATCAGGACAAAATATTTGATAGAACTTCTGGACTGATTGATTGAATATGGTTGGAGGGCAGTAGAATGAAGATTAAAAATAACTCCCTGGGGATGCCTGGGTGACTCAATCAGTTAAGCCTCTGTCTTCGGCCCAGGTCACGATCCCAGGGTCCTGGGATCGAGTCCTGTGTAGGGTTCCTTGTTCAGGGGAAGCCTGCTTCTCCCTCTGCCTGCCGCTCTCTCTGCTTGTGCTCTCTCTCTCTCTCTCTGATAAATAAATAAATGAAATCTTAAAAAATAAATAAATAACTCGTTGGTTCTTAGCTTGGGCAAGTGAATGGAGAGTGCTGCCATTGACAGAGATGGGAGATGCAATGTAAAGAACAGGTTGGAGAAAAGGATGTGTTATATTTTAGACATATGTACTGAATTTGAGATACCTAAGAGACGTGTAGGTAGAGATTATTATTTACAGCAAAATGTATTTGTTTTGTAACAATGGTACTTTTAGTAGAACCTGTGTCAATTTAGGTCCAAGAAAGCTTTAAAAAGTTGTGAAAAACTAGGGGAAACCTAGGTGGCTCAGTTGGTTAAGTGTCAGACTCTTGATTTCAGCTCAGATCATGATCTCACGGTCATGACATTGAGTCCTATGTCTGGTTCCACACTGAGTGTGGAGCTCGCTTAAGATTCTCTTGCCTTCTCCCTCTGCCCCTCCTTGCTAGTGCTCTCTCTCTCTCTCAAAAAAAAAAAAAAAAAAAGTTGTGAAAAATTAGAAATTCCCATTTGTAGGGAGAATGGTAATTTAAAAAAAAGAAATCATGGTCTTTATTTGCCCCTCCTACCTACATTTTGAGGAAGCAAGCATTAGTTCACAAGACGTCAAAAGCCCGGTGTCCCACATGTTTCTGACCCCAGTTTCGATTCCATAAATGAGTATGCTGTTAAGAATTAGTTTGAAAAAAAGATAGTTATAGAATACCTAACAAGATGACAAGAGAAAATGTAATCTACATAAAATATTAAACTTTTTTTGTATTCTTTAAAATTTTGATTTTTAAGATCTTTGCTCTATGTATTTATAATCAATAGACACTGATATACATGACAATTTGCAAAGAAAATGAAATCAAGACAACTTTTGACTCCAGTCCTGTCATCAAAACATGTCTGTGCCCTACAAAACAGAAATGTGGGTGTCACCTCGGATGCCTTCCTCTTGTCTGCCCCAGGCATCTAATAAAGCGTATTTACCTATTCTGGTACATATTGTCTCATCTTTCCCTTTCTTTCTACTCTCATTGTCCTTACAAAAGCTATTTACTTCTCACTGGAACAACTGGTGACATTCCCTCAATGGTTTGCTTGACTACAGTCACAAGGTGAGCAGTTAGTATTATCACTCTTTGTTACCATTAATATTCTTCCTAAATAATATTACACCAGTCCTGTCATCAAAACATGTCTGTCAAATACCCTGTTTATCCAATTCCCAAATCCTTAACATATTATTCAAGATTTCACATTCCTTTCTTAATTATTCCATACCTTGCCCTCCATGTGCCAGAAAAACTGAACTGCTCACCACTTTTACTAAATCCCTACCGGCTCCCCCTTTGTCTATGTGCCTTTGTTCATATTCTTCTCTCTTTCAACCCCTCCCAATTTCTTATGTTTACATACCTAAATTCCACACATTATTTAAAGCCCAATCCGAATGTCACCTCAATGAAAAAGACTTTCTTGACTGCTCCACCAGAAATATTCTTGTCCTCCATGGAACCAAAAAGTATTTCATCTGAATCTCTCTTATGGTGTTTAACATACTCTCTTTTGTTACACTTATTTACACATATGCCTTCTTTACTCCAAGTATGTGTTCAATACAGGACCAAAGTCCAATCCATTGTTACAAAATGTCATGTCCAGGAAACATGCTCACTAACTAACAACGTGCTTACATTTAGAAAAGCAGTTCTTTAATAACAAACAACCCATTGTATTTTGGAAGAACAAAGTTTTATAGAAAGCTCAAACTTTAATTTTTGTTTTACCTCTCACCAGCTATTGTCTTTTAGAAGTTAATTCTTTGCAAGCTTAATTTCTTTTGTAAAATTTGGCTAATACTACCTGTCTCATGAATTTTTTATAAGATTATATTGCTGCTATGTGCAGGTGTCTAATAAATTTTGGTTCTCTCCCTCTCAATATATTTGTGGTAGCTCTCTAAGAAGACTTACATACACCAATTTCACCTGGCAACATTCAAAGATGTGCTGGGAGTCCAACAAAACATGGCATTTGAGGATGAAGAAGGCCAGCCTGCCAGGAGGGCCCAAGCCGTGTTTCCTACTCATTAGAGCAAAACTGAGGAAAACAAAATATTATCGAAATAATTTGTCCTGACTCAGAAATGTTAACAGAGTGTCAATTCAGGAGGTAAGAAAATGGAAGTGATGAAAATAAATTTCCCTGAATAAATATAAGGTGAAACAAGGTACTTTTACATCATCTGATTTTATCTCCACTTTACTGATGAGTAACTGAGCTTCTGTGAAGTGAAGATACTTCTATCACCTCATATCATGTTATGTCATGTTCACACACACACACACACACACACACACACACACACGGACACCCATACACACCCACCCACCCCTATCTTTATAAGAGAGACAGAGACTGAGAAAGAAACAAAGGAATTCTGATTCTCTGAAGAGTCTTTCTGCTTGGTTTTGATTGGGGGTAACCGAGTATTAGCAAGGGAAAAAAAAACTACATTAATAAAACTGCTAGCATTTGCCAAAAACTATGCTGGACCAATAGAATGCTACAGGCTCACTCTTGAGAAGGAAAAGTTCCATTTACTTGAGATAATAAATTATTCCTTTCAATAGTAATTGAAAAGTAGAAAAACTCCCCTTTTTGCATTCTAAAAATACTTTTAAAGCATTATAAAATATTTTAATAAATCAATATTTTAAAAAGTTTCTCTCAGGATATTTTCCCATGTATTATTGAACCTGCTGGCCTCCATTCCGATAGAAAAGAAAAAAAGGGAAAATAATTAGGAAATTTGCTATCATGATTTTAAATCCATTGATCCTTGTAAGACCTATAAATCTCATGAGATGTTCATTATTGATAACTAGTAATATAGGGATTCAATACTATCCACAACCCATGGCCATGAAAATAAGAGCATTTTTAATTTTCAGGCTATAATTGAAATTGGATATTCCCCCCAAAAAAGGTTATTCATATATTTAAGTTTCATGTGAGACAAAAATTAAAACTATTCTTATATCTCATGGTATACAGCACTTTAAATATCCAAGTTGCAGTAACTTTTGGATACTTGTTAATTCATGTAGTGATCACATGTAAGTGTTCATTTTATTAGGCTCTCGGCAACTTCATACCACCAAATAATCTAAAACTGGAGAAAAGAAATATTAAGATATATACTAGAACCAGACATTTTCTTAACAAAAAGTCCAATTACTTGTATAAAACTCCCGATATCAGCTGGCCTAAATGATCAATTTCCAACCTCTCCTTTTTTAACACTGTTCCACAGAACTTCCAGAAAATATGGTGGTACTACTAGAATGTAATTAATCAATTTTCAAAGTTCCATCCTATTTGTTTATACTTTTAATACTCTGTATGTTCTAGCCATGCCTTCTATCACTGAAGGATATTAGATACATTAGGTTTTCCTGATTTCTCTTAACTCTTTCTTTAAGTGTAGATATGTCATATACCTGTTAGGATAGAAATGAAAGCATGGATTTTTGAAGTGGGATAGATTAAATTTTGGATACTGTTTCCTTAATTAATAGCAATATGGTCTTCAATAAATTATTTAACCAATAAACCTCAGCTTTCTCTTTTTCTATGACGAGACATAGTAACCACTGTATGAGATAGTTTTGAAGATTAAATAAAAGTTGTGCAGTACCTAGAAAAACTGTGCCTGAAAATGCAACAATAGGGAATAATCTGTTCTGTTCTCTTTCTTGTGACAGTCTAATTTCTCGAATTTTAATTCCGTTTAACCCCATGGGCATTTAGTCATGATACAGGGACAGTGATATCATGTTAGAACTCAAACTGCTACCCATTTTTGGTCCTATGCCACTTAGAGGTGATTTCTATTAGGATTATATTCTAAGTCTGTTTATTAGAGATGAGAATTTGATTTCATTCAAGATATACTAACCTGTACATATAAAATATTAGTATTTGAGTAAAACTGCATTTAAATATATACTACCCAAACTACCCAAAAAGTTGGGGGCGGGAGCATAAACCAACCTATAGCTTCCACAATTAATGGATTTTAAGAATTCTGGCACATCTACAATTTTATATAATCAAAAGACTTTATACAGAAGAACATGTGAGGTTTAGTTAACATTTATAAAGATTTTTTTAAATTGTAGTCTCTGGGAGAACTTTGTATAAGGTTTTATTATTGTATTTAAGTAGTGTCTTAAGGTATAGTTTTTATGGTCTATTAAGTATAACTCTCAAGCACCTTAAACACAACTAAATGAGGTGGAATTACTATTAACTTGTATTTTAGGTTACCAAGTGCCCAGGCAATTCCAACCAACTATATCCGGAATAGTATTTTATGACAGCTCATGACTTTCTATGTTGAGCTTCCTTGACTTAAAATTTTTACGAGATTGAAAACTGGCCTGTGAGATGGTGACGGAAAGTTGGGTCATTAGTCCTCACCTTTTAAGAAATAATGTCTCAGCAGGCTGTATTTGAACCACTTGAGCTCAAGGAGGTGTTAACAGAGTTGTTAATTAACCTAGGTCTGGAATCCATTGTGAAGAATCCCAGAAAGTTGGAACAATAGGTAGGTACTGCTTAACGGGCAGCAGGGAAGAAATGGCTTCTGCTTTAATAATATAGTCAAAAAAGCATCATAATACTGATATTAGGGTAAAAAAAAGAATAGCAAGCTGCAACTAACAGTTGGTCAGAATTAGGTACAAACTTTCATTGCCTTCCAAAAGATCAGCTGGAATGGAAATGGACAGAACTGGACATTCAGAGTGTTGCCGTTTTTTGGAGCAATCCCTAACCCTACACATGAATATAAATGGACAATCGAAGAAACCTCAAAATGGCATCTCTTTTATACTCAAGCCTCTGACAAGATCAAGGTTTCGCTTAAATCAACTAAAACCACTGTTTTCAAAAATTCAAAAGGATAGGGATTTCATGGCTTTCCCTGGTAAGCATGTTGTAATGCTTAATTCTACTCTCACAGTCAAGAAGATCTCAAGGTGAAAATAACCTCTCCTTATTTTCAGTGTAAACCCCATGGTCTGTGGAAAGAGAGAACTGACTGACACAAACACATCTCTCAACTTGTTGGAAAAAAGGTATCAAATGTTTCTCAGTCACCTGCTCCTCAGATGAATTAATCCCAATGGCACTGAGATTTCTTGGAGAAACTGGTAAAATCGTCTTAACAAACTTCTGTCTCTTTCACATTTCCGTATGTAACTTTTTGAGAATATATAATCCTAAACTCTTTATATTTAGGATCCGACCAAACGGAGAGAACCCCCACTGCACTCTCAGTGCTCCAATCTTCCCTTCATTTAGTTGAAGTTGTTCGGATTAAACCGTCAATGAGAGAAATAAACAGTAAAGATTATGAACGTAGGAATATAAAGTTTAAATGCTGTAATAAAAACATATAAAAATTCATGTGACTCTTACGCTATGATGTAACTTTAAACAATGGATCATCCTCATTATCACTTTTAAAACAGCATCTACATCATGCATAATTATTACTAATATCAATTGTACTTCAACATAAATTTTAAACATTTCCTCTAAGGGTCTGTAGCCAGCATTTCTTAGGTAGAACCAGGCAAATTTTGGCTATTTTTCCTTTTACACTTTGCTTCCTCAGTAATAATCCACTATGTTACTTGTGCATTGTTCCTCAAAACATGCTTACTTACAATCATTATTGTATATGCCAGTAAACCACATTCTTGATTTCGTTCATCACACGTTAACGGTTTTACATAGACCCACCTCTTTCATCGAAAGGTCTTATTGTTGCAAAGTCTCAGGCACAAGAAACCCTGAGCCATGGGTTGGGAATTGCTTATGTAACAGCAGGATGGGCAGATAGAGCAGAATGGCGGAGAATGACCACCACATTAGGGGTAGGAAAACCTAGGGCCTAAGAAGGAAAGCTGACACAGAAGAAAGGAAATAATGAGAACGCTTCTCATCCTCAACATCTGGATGTCTGGAAGGGACAAAAAGCAATGAGAAAAATAAGGCTGAATAAAGAGATGACATAGAGATAGAAAGGAGAGCCCGAAGAAACCCTCTGACCTAGCACCTCTTGAGCAAAAAAGTTTCAAGGACAGATTGTAGTGTGATGGTATTTCCAGAGAAAGAATAATGTCCCTCTTCCCTTTAAGTATCTGTTCCCTCGTGTTCATGCTTATGTAGACTTTATTAGGCAAGTGGCAAATTGCTTTAATTCTATTGGAGAAGTAGGAGGCTTAAAATTGCATCTATCTGAGAGTCAACACACTTGATTAAAATCTGTTTTAGACCCAGTATTAAAGATGACTATAAATTGGCATCATCTTGACGGAAGATTCCAGACTCTCTCGGGAAAGAAAACAAAAAAGATGGGACCAGGGTAGTGAATGTAAATTGGCTCTGTCTATATTTATCTGAGCCTCAACAAATAGTGTAAGAATTGATCATTCAAAATCTGTGATTACAGCATACCTCAGGAAAACATATGCATCTGGTTTTATCAGTTTCAGACTTGCTGGATTTCACATGATAAATTCCTGTTAGCACATCCTGATTCTAGTATTGTGTATGTTTGAAAGATTGTGAGCAAAAAAAAACCACCTCATACTTAGAACTTACAAAATACTATTTACATATTTATCTAATTTGATTGTCACAAAAAGTCAATATGAAAGTCAAGGAAGAAACTTATTTCTTTTACTCCTACATATATTCCTAGTAATCTCAGTTGTATTCTTCAATATTTGTTTTGTCATTATAAGTTCTTACATCTAATAAAGACATAACTACTGTCCTCTAGGTAAAACTGTGTCTTTTCTCCAGACTTCATACTTCTTATAATCTCTAAGAGGCTAAATCTATAAGTCCTAAGAATGTAATTGGGTGTTCTGGACCAGAAACAAGTCATACTTTTTTTGTAGCATTAGTGGGATAGAGTCTTACTCATTCATGATGGTATCTATTAAGACAAAATACTCTCTTATAAAGCATCTCAATGTGTTTTCATTGAACTACTGGCTGTCCTCCAGGGGAATAGACCCACTCCAAGAAAGCATCCTTAAAATCTTGATTTTATTTGTAAGTAATTTTTGTCCAAATGACCTTTCAATTTTAGAGTATTCAACCCAGTGATATTAGTACTAAATAGCCCAAGAAGGACAACCCGATGTAAATATTCCCAAATGATCTGTTGTAACATGCTTCCTTCTGCATTTCTCTGTGTACAGAATCAAAGGAATTGTTCTAAAAATCAGGCCAAAAAGCAGTCAAAAAGGAGACTTTTGCTCCTGAATCTTATTTGAGAATCAAGAAGTCTTATCTGCGAAACATTCTAAAATAGAGAATCAAATGAATTTTCAGCTCAAATATTAAAGCACTTTTATTTATATTTTAAAATACACATATTGTTTTAAACAGTGGTTTTCATCTCTGTCAGATCCAAGGATCTTTTTTTATAATGCCTTCCTAACTATACTGAGATAATGTCATATATAATAACATTTTCTAGCTACACACAAAATATAAATAAGTCAATATAATGACCTAGCTGTAACATGGAAAAGGAAACAGGAATGTAAAATAAAATAATGTATTTCATTTTGAAAAAGCTGAGGCGCGGCCACATATGAAATGAAGGAGCCACCTGCTTGCACTCATAGGTAGCGTCACTGTGAATTCCCAAGCAAAAACGCACATGGGTTATGAGTGCACTGCATGGACGACTCACATTTCATGAGGAGGCTTCTAACCGGGGGCACAATTTTTCTAAATAATAATTAACTCTTAGTAAAAAGAACATCTTCCCTTGATATACCTGATAGTTGCATTCCTGGAAATTTTAGTACATAAGACCATGTTAAAAAGATGCTTTATGTACAAAACAGGGGTAGGTTGTAGGGCTAACGCACATAAACAGATCTGATTACTTAACATGAATGCTAGATGGGTTCATTGAAATTAGGATGCAGGTCAACCTTCCTCTGTACTTGTCTCTCTCACACATTATAGTTGTCTGGTGGACCTGACCCCCCTATAGAATGTTTTTAGACATCTATCACTGTGATCATTAACAACATCTCCACAAATTTCCAAACACCCTTGGGACAATACTACCCTGTCAGAACCCAAGAAGTCAACCCTGGGCTCTTACTTAGGGCCAGAGTGACTTTCAACTCCTCATGCTCCTTTCTGATCCAGAAAAGCCTTTGTTAGCTCCCCAGACTAGGGGATTAAAGCCCTAAGTTTGCACGCACACAAACACCCTCTTTCATAGCATATACCATCATTTATCAGATATATGATTTTAAATGTTCGTCTCCACTCTCAAACTGTGAGCTCCATGAAGGCAAATAAGTATCTGCTTGACCCCGCATCCTTAGTGCCAAACCTGTCCTCACACGTGATAGGCGCTCCATAATAAAGGATGTTAACAAAGGAATGAATAAATGAATTTGTATCCATTCAAACAGCGGAATGCGCATCATATCGTTTCACTGGGTGAGGTGCTGAGATACTGACCTCTAAGTATGTATATCTACCTACCTATTGTGCTGAATATTAGGTGAATCTTTAGAAATTAAAAAAACAAAACAAAACAAAAAAGCTCTTAGGGAAACAAAAAACAGAATGAAAAAGCAGCTCTTTATGTAATGAACTCGATATGCATTGTAGACCACAGCCTAAAAAAACACGTGATCTTCAAATTCTTGTTAGTGGAATGAGTGATTGTTTGAACTGCTAAAAGAGTATTTTAAAGGTATTGCATGAATATTTATGGTTTCTGTAACTAAAAATAGCTTCACAACACATAAAATTAGAAAAACATACCTTAAAAAACAATCGATTACTTGAGACATTTCCTCACCTGAATTTGATATTTTCAAACTGTCTCTCATGGAGAATATTTATTTTATTTATTTATATCTCACTGCATTCCACAAAAGGCTTGAAGTACATATTCTAAGTTAAGCACTCCTACTCTTGGTAAAGGCTGAACATATTCTTTTAATTTTTATCTTGGGCTTCAATAAAATTAACACAATTAGCACTCAAGATGACTAAAGGTTGAAATATCTAAATGTAATAATAATAAATTTTACTACTCAAACGTATCTCCAAACAAACATGTAGTGAGATGATCAATCACCATTTCTGCTTTTCCAGATGGCTGCAGTCCCATCTCTTAGAATAATGGAGTGCTCAAATCTTTGATAGTTAATTGTACTGGATTACTGTTTGGCAATCAACCAATTCTCTGGCTCATCACCAAGACCTCACGAGCATGACAACATAGATCACTATACTATCAGGCCAAGAAAGTGAAAAGCTAAGAGTCAGTCCATTCCACCTGGGAGGAATTTCACTTAATAAACTACCTAGGTAAATGGTAACCAAAATGAGTACTGATTAAGACCAAGAGCAGATTAAGTAAAACAGCAAATGGGTAAATAGATTTGTTTCAAGTCATGTGTTACCTAGTTCAACATTTCTCTCAAATACATTCATTTGCCTTAAAAATATAGGAATAACGTCTGCAGTGGGTTGAAACAGAAAATCAGATAAACAAAAAAATAATGATTTTTAATGCTTAAGGTTTGAGTAGAGTTTCACATTTTCCACTCAACCTGAACGTTTTAATTTTCAAAATGTAAAGACCTATGTAGAAACAAAACTTTGTTATTTTTGAAAAACATTTATTCCGTGGAAAATACTGAATTCGCAAATCAGCATTGTACCACTGAAAAACTGATTTTTCTGCTTATCTTCAAAATATGCCCAGATATATTTCATCTTTAAGCCCGAGTGGCTCAAGTTTGGGAAAAACGGTTGTCTAACAGGACAAAACCAGCAGAGATTCCACAGATCTCACACCAGCCTCTGTGTCAAGCTCATAAGTCAGCAAAATGATAAAACAATTTACGATGACATTTACCTAAAAACCCAATTATGGATGAGAGGGACATGCCTGTCTCTACGCTTGAAAATAAGATACAGTATAAATCTCATTTGTCTTTTTTTAAATTTATAAATGATTTATGCATTTTGAACCTTGTTTCCCTATTTGGGAATATCTTCCCCATTCTCCCAGGTAATTTCTCATGTACCTTTCAAGACTCAGACTGAACGTGGCCTCACTGCAGTCCCCCTGAAGGCTGTGTGGACATCTCTATCCTCTGTGCTCCCAGAAAGCATTTTTCTTTTCCTTTTTCCTTTTTAAGATTGTATTTATTTATTTATTTGAGAGAGAGAGAGAGAGAGTGCAGAGCAAGAGAGAGAGAGCACAAGCAGGGCAAAGTGGCAGAGGGAGAGGGAGAAGCAGACTTCCCACTGAGCAGACAGCCTGACAGGGAGCTGGATCCCAGGACCCTGAGATCATGACCTGAGCCGAAGGCAGATGCTTCACGGACTGAGCGGCCCAGGCGCCCCATCAGAAAGCATTTTTCATACCCTATTCCCCACTCCCTGTGTCGTGCTGTAATTTACTTGTTTACATGCCCATTGCTTCTATCAGAGCTCCGTGAATGAGGGACTATATTCCTTCCTTTTATCCTCACCACTCAAGGTAGTTCCTGGCATATCATCAGATCTCAATATACTTGTTTTAAATGAATGAATGGCGTTCCACAGCCAAACTATGCTCTTTGACTATGATGGTAAAACTCCTGAATGAAAATATCTGGGGTCAGAATCTGAAACGAACTGATCGAAGTCACTGGTCCCCTGTCACCTGCTGGCTCAGGGCTGCCTCAACGTGGAGAAGCCTCTGGCTGCACGAAAACTCCCTTCACTGTGCCCTTCAGAGTTCTATCCCTGGCGCCTCGTCTTTAATCTCCCTTTTCTCCTGGCTCCTTATAGCCTGTCTGTTCTGATTAGGAAGCACAGACTCCATGCCTTTCCTGGGAATCAGGAGGCGTGTGTTCTAACTCAGGCTCTGCTCAGTCTTCGGTATGAGCTTTAGCAAAACGCCGCCCTCTCTGAAGCCCCCCTTCTCATCTGCAAACAAGGGAGAGCGGTGGGGTGTGGGAGGTCATGGGCATAGACTGGAATAGGTCTGTGTGCAAAACTTTCCTGCCCCTGAATAGTCAAAGAGCCCTAAAGCCCTCCATTCATGTTCAATTTGTAAAATAGGAATACCATGATTCATCTGCTGGTTTCCTCAGACGGTTGGAAAAAACAAACACGTCACAGATTTAGAAATTGCGAAGTGCTATTTTTCTATAGTGAGTCATTGTATCAATGCATAGTGATATTTTTCTGTATTCTCTCTGAATGCAAATCTGACTCCATCACCCCCACCACCTCTTTTTAAAAGTCTCCAATAGCTGCCCATCGCATTCAGAATGAAGCCCCTTGTTAAGCATGTAAGGTCTTTCCTAGTGAATCCATCTCTAGAGATTTGCCCTCTCAGTGTTGTTACCAGACTCAATGAACCAGTCACAAGTCCCAGATTATCTCCACTCTCTCACTTCCGCACATTTATTCACTCTGTTCCCTGACACCACCTCCCCACCTGCTCCCCCCCTCCCCCAGCACTTTTGCATACCTCTTTCCTAGTGCCTGCTACACTGTATTGCACTTGTGGAGGGGTGCTGTCTGGCTTCCACTTTAGACTTGTGAGTACCTCAAGAACAGAGGGGGCTGTGTACATTGTATTACTAGTGCCCAGCCTGGTACCTCTTGTGTGTGGTGCCATTTAACAAGGTTTGCAGGATGGATAAATTACTGCCTGGAAACCCCTGCTTGACAGCTATTCATGTTCCTGAGTTCAGAGTTGGCCATAATGTGTATTGATTAAATATGGATATCTCATGGTAAATTCCTTCATCATTATTGGAAATATAGGCCAAGCTGTGGCCAATTAAGTAAATGCAGAGGAAAACATGATATTAATTTTGGGGTACATAATAGACATAATAGCCATTTTTAAATATTTGGCAATTTATACCCTGCTTCTTTTTACAAAGGATACAAGAAAGCACATCGGTGGAGTGAAAAAAAGAAAAAGGATGTCAGAAATATGCATGCAGGACGGACCTATTATATAGTTGCTATAGCTGAACAGTAACTTTGGCTCTGAGTTTTCTGGAAATCAACACGACATTCATAGTAACACATACTCAAATCTTGACTTGGTAGGAAAGAGGGTGGTGGTGATAGCACAAGGGAAATGGTTGGAAAGGTGAACAATTTGACTGAAAAAATGGTAATATTAGACGTTATATGCATGCATGAAATTAAAATGAACTCAAATGAAATATTTTATAAGGTATCTATTCTTAAAAATTTCATTAATAATCAACAAAAGCCACATTGTTGCTTCTGTAATGTACGAGCCTCTACCCATCCCCCTCAACCCCAATCCAGCCCTTCTATTTCTTGCTCCTGAAATCAGACATGTAACCAACAAATGAAAACACAGGTTGAGCAGCACTGAACACATATAATACTTTACATTTTGAAAAGGCAATATTTCAATTGTTTGGGGGCAGGAAGGAGGAAAGAAAAATACTAAACAAATTACGTAACATATAAAACAATTCGTGATTTAAATAAAAAACAAAAATGGCTAATTTTTTTGGTCTTCATACTGTTCTGCAAGCCAAATAAAACAAGTGAAGAAGAAAATGCCATGACAAAGTCCTTCCATGTTGACCTCGAAATGACAATGCTATCAATGAGTATTGAGACAACCACACCTAAATGAATCCACACCAAAGAAGTAAAATTCTTCCTTAAAAAAATTTGACTTCGGTACATTTTCTGGTGGCCTAACATAATCCAAATAATGACATGGAACTCAGAGGAAATAAGTTGATGAAAATAACATTAGGGAGTGGCCCAGCTACAAAGGACATACTGGTATTGTGACGTCACAGTAGAGAGAGGACAAGGACCTCTCTTACGTTCCTAGGTCATGATGGGATCACTAATAGTGTTGAGCTTAAACCATGTAGACTAAAGTTGCCAAGGCTCTGTCCTGACACTAAAAAAGCAAACACACTAATAATAAAAAACCATTAGACTATCAACAAAAGTAATCTTCTGGCTACTTTTCACCTATCGATTTCTTTTTTTTTTTTTAAAGATTTTATTTATTTATTTGACAGAGAGACAGCCAGCCAGATAGGGAACACAAGCAGGGGGAGTAGGAGAGGAAGAAGCAGGCTTCCAGTGGAGGAGCCTGATGTGGGGCTTGATCCCATAACGCCGGAATCACGCCCTGAGCCGAAGGCAGGCGCTAACGACTGCACTACCCAGGCGCCCCTCACCTATCGATTTCTAAAATGTTTTATGTTAACAGACTATCCAGACTTTCAGACAGTATCCATAGAATGCCAAGCAATTCACACTCAGTTTATCTTTAATAAATAAGTTTGCATGTAGTTCACCTTGTGAAATGCACAAAGTATAATGTTTAACTAGAATTTTATATTATCTAAGGCATCCTGCCCTTCTATATCATCTATGCTAATGAGGACTTGACTAAAGAATCAAAAAGCGGAAGCAATATGAATTTCTCAAGAAAAAAATTTCCTAACACTAAGATTTAAAAAGGTAAAAATCATAAAAGACTCATGATTTGTACACATAACAAAACATCCCTGCATAAAAAAACACCCCCACAATTAACGACAAAAAATTACAAACAAAAGCTAGGTAAAATATTTATATCATAGATAATACATGGCTAGTATTCTTAATATTGAGAGTTCTAATCTATCAATAAGAAAAAGACAAACACGTCAATGAAAAAATGTGCAAATTACATGAACACAGAATTTATTAAAGAATATAAAGAAAGTTTTACCTCACTATTAATCAAAGAAAAAAATTTAAAAAGACCAAATACCTTCACTTATTTTTAGGAAATATTTTAAAGAATAACACCCCACAGTGTTGGCCAGGGTCTGAACATCCTCCAATATTGGTAGTCCAATATCAGTAGACCCAATATAACTGCAGGATAGTTTGGCAATATATATTTAAAAATGTGCCAAGTAACTAAGCAACTTCTCTTCCCAGAAATTTATCATAAAAAAATCAGTAAAGTATGTAAAGAAATACAAACAACTATGTTCCCAAGAGTAACTTCACATTTCCTAAATGCCAAGTACCTTACAGAATTCTTTAATTCGTTTTAATCCTCATAACAATCATATTCTATAGATGCAAAAACAAGATACTGAGGTAGATGAAATAATTCTTTGACGATACAAGGAATAGAGCCAACAAACAATATCATGTCATAGGATTCCAAAGCCTTAACTGCCAACTTACTGAAGAATTTTTTTTACACTTTTTTAAATTAAAGATGTCCTAGGTACTGTATGGTGACTAATATAATAAAATAAAAATTATTAAAAAAAAGAAAAAGATGTCCTAGGAGAGAAACAGAGTGACCATGACAAAGAATTGAAAAAATTCAGAGACATAAAGAGGAACAGGAACCAGAATCAGACAGACGTAACTGGAGAAAGACAAAGAGACAGAGAGAGATGGAGAGGCAAAGAGGCATAGGTGGAGAGAGACTGGAAATGACAGCAAAACAGAAAAGCACGTTTTGAAATTATTAATACCATGTATTTTATTTATTCTTTGACTCTTTCTTATTATTTATTTATTTATTTATTTATTTATTTATTTATTTATTTTGCAGCAAGTATTACTTATGTGACATAGATTTTTTTTAAAAATTGCTAATGGAAGCAGGGGGCACAAAGTTATCTGATTGGGTATATATTATATATACATAATATATATACACACATGCTTGGTCTCACTACTAAGCAAACGGGCTAGCAGATTTTATGTTTGTGTCTTGTGCCATCCTTCCTTAAAGATAGAAAGTCTGCAAAATGTAAGCCAGGAAAGGCAGGTATCTGGAAGCACCAGGTGGAAGATAAAAGAAACTTCCAACTTAGTTCCAGAGAAAGTCTGAAGGAGTGTGGTGTTTCTACGTTGTTGATTTGGGGATACACATATAGTTTACAAATCAATACAGACAGATACCAATATACTTTTTAAATGGAAACTACAGACCCTGTTTGCAACCTCATCTCTACAAAGAATGTACATGCGTGTGTGTACGCATTCAATGCTCATGAGTGTACGAACACACACACCTCATAAAACATGAAAACGAAAATAAACCCAGAAACCTTTTCAAGTGGCTATGACAACACTAAGTGGAGAAACACTAATGGAGGTGGATCAGCCCTGTCAATTTAGGACATGAAGAACCAATTACATATGTTACTGTAGGGGCTTCACCTTCTTAGATTACACTGCCCAAAGTTTGCAGTCAAAATTAGCTAAAATGCTGTTACTGACAAAATTATCTAGAACGACATTAATTTCAAAAAGCAAAGGACAAAATATATACGCACTGCTATATGCAGTGTTTTATATTCTTTTAAATCATCGACAATTTAGAAAAAACTCACAATGTATCAGCCATACTAAATATGGCTAAATATTTATGAATGAACCAACATTTTTCTTTCTCTTGTCTTCATGAAGGTAATTGAAATTATGAATAATACTGTCAAAACTCTAGACTTCATATAACTTTTCCCAAATTGACTTCTAATGTCCAGAAAGGACTGTGGGGAGGCCATGATCAGCTTAAGCATCCTTTCCATAAGAGCTCACTTCCTTCTAGCAATAATGATCTGTTTGGAGCATAAGAGTGACACGTATGTGCTGTTCACAACCACCTTAAGATAGCCATTGCTGGGGTGCCTGAGTGGTGCAGTCAGTTAAAGTGTCTGACTCTTGGTTTCAGCTCAGGCCATGACCTCAGGGTCGTGACCTCAGGGTGGAGGGAAGAGTCTGCTCTGCGCTGAGTGCAAAGTCTGCCTGCTTCTCTCTCCCTCTGCCCCACTCCCCCATGCTCGTGCCCATGCGTGCTCTCTCTCTCCCTTTCTCTCTCTCTCAAATAAATAAATCTTTAAAACAAAGAGATAGCCATTGCTTGTACAACCACTCTTGGAGAACCCAGTTCTCATAATGCTCATCATCATAGCTAGACAAGTGTGTTGGAAATGTAAAGTAAATTGAGACTTTCTTTTCCAAGCCAATATTCTAACTAGAGTGCAGCATGTTCAGAGAGTAATATCATATTAAAGACAAAACAAAACAAAAACATGAACTTATGGACAAAGTAGTTACCTAGCAGTAGATGGCAAATTACTCTTTTATCTTCCCTTCTTTCCCACACATTGCCCTCACAATTAGTTCTAAAAATTCTGTTAAAAGTGAGATAAGAAAGCAAATAGTTTCGCTATGGTTTAACTTAACCTACACCAGAGACTAAAATAAGGATGGCAAATAGATTTCAATTTCCCTGCCCCTTGTAATCAGCTGGTAATTATTGCCAAGAACACTGTGTCAAGAAGGATTCTGAGTGGCTCTATTAATTACTGATGTCTATTGTGGAAACCCAAGGGAGGAAATGGAGGCTGCCATTTGACTTTATTCTTTTCCCAGCTTTTTTTTTTTTAAAGATTTTTTATTTATTTATTTGACAGAGATAGAGACAGCCAGCGAGAGAGGGAACACAAGCAGGGGGAGTGGGAGAGGAAGAAGCAGGCTCATAGCGGAGGAGCCTGATGTGGGGCTTGATCCCAGCACGCCGGGATCACGCCCTGAGCCGAAGGCAGACGCTTAACCACTGTGCCACCCAGGTGCCCCTCTTTTCCCAGCTTTTATGTCTAACATATTTCCATTCCTGCTTAGCTTCATCCCTAAACGTCATCTTATTTTCATGGGACTATAAACAACTAGATATAAATCAGCTTTTTGTAAATATTAACCGAGACATTAGTTAGGCTGAGATACTCTGGCAGTGGGAAGTGTTGGATTCAAAGATTTAACCAGGTAGTGAATGGATGAATGAAACACATGGCCCCCAATGCATGCGAGTCAGAGGAACAGATCTGTGAATTCCAAGAGCTTCCAAGAGACATTTCATAGGAGAAGTAAGAAATTATCATAGTTAAGCTTCCTATAGAAAATTAAGTGATATGGGGAGACAAGCATATAGTCCTACTAATCAATACAAACAGTTTACCTCAATCTTATTATAGTTCTGGCCTTATCAGATACTAAACCATTAAAAAAAAAAAGGTAGGAGAAAAATACTGTTAAAAAAGGACAGTAAACAATTTGTTCTCTCGAATGACTATGCATTATTTTGTTATTTTATCATTTATTTTCAAAATCAAGTTTAGAAATGTTTAGATGAGTCGTTACAGTAAAGGAGGGGAAAGAACTCCATTTAGATTCAGATCTGGGTTGGAACCTCAGCTCTGCCACTGATTTTTTTTATTCATTCACTAATTTCTACATTTGACAAAAAATTGCATATGATGGACAATGGGAAAACAAGATAAATCCAAGTATTTCACAGAATTTATAATGCAATTATGGAACAGAATGGTAAATTAAAAAGTGGAAAATGTTATTAAGATGCATTTTGGAAACAGAAAGAAAAGAGTGAACATAGCTAGCAGCTGAATTTCTTTCATCCTCACCTACTCCTTGGAATAATATACACCCAACTTCTTTGCATAGTTATTGTGAAGAAACAATGAGATAGCATACAACTTCTTTTACTGTAAATATACTAAAACACGTTTACTTCTTACACCATTTAGGTTGAAAAGCACACAGTCTGGCATCTCAAGTCCAGACCATGCCCCTTTGGTATCAAATTTTCCACTCCAATCATACAACAGCGTTGCTAAGCATTCACAGAACAAATGTAAGTTCCTATACAAAGTCAATATGGTTTAAGAACATCCCTCCTAGACATAAATGCAGAAATTCTCCTTGGACTGTAGACATCCTCGGGGAAAGCTTTCTGATAACCACAAGCATCCAAGACCCTAATCTTGGTTAATCACTAACAGGTTAGCATCTCTGAAAACAACACAGCCTAAGAGCCGAAGAATATGTGGTCTGGTTCTCATAGAATTAAACCTAGGACAAAACATAGGGATTTAGAAGGTTATTTTTTAAAAATCTGAATTAATAACACATTATCAGTTTGGTAAGAAAATATGAACAGCAATTATCAAGCTTCCAGATATGCAACATAGCTTAGAAATAGAATGTATTTGCTACTGACTCTGAGAGGAAGAATATGGAATTTTATAGTTCAAGCAACCTTTTGCAATGTAATTAAACAATCTATCATAGCATCTTAAAACACTGCAAAAATCTTACATTATTTTATTTGTACTGAATTAGCAATTAACTCAGCTCAATAAGTCCTATTCTATCCTCAAAACACCTATAATAAGATAAACAACATGTATTGGGTAAAAATTGAAAATAATTGTATAGCATAATGTATTAATATCATAATGTATTTTATTTATTTCATTTATCTGCATTACAGGCATTGTAACAATTCTAAGTCAGCTTCTCTCTGCTCCTAGTTCTAAACCTTTTGGCTGAAGAAATGACTAACCCCAGAAATTCTAGCCAATTCATAAAGAATGATGACTTTCCATTCTCTTTCTTATAGGTAACCAGTCAAGTAATTCTTAAAGTTCTGGACAATGAATGCCTAAAGTTCTGAACATCTCACCATGAAAAAAACGGCCCTAAATTCACAAAGATTGATAGATGTCATTCTTCCAGGGAAACTTAAGAGCTTTTGATCTTGGACAAGTCACTTGGTTCTACATAAAATGATACCACTCATCTAGAAATTAAAAAAGAATGAATAAGGCAAGACCAGGCATGGAAAAGATCAACTTATTGCTAGACAGCTGAGGTCAGGAGACCTCAAACTAGAACTTTATGAAATATTTATATTAAACTGAAGAGCATCATAAGTACAACAAACAGCATATGACATAGAGATGGTGGAAAGCCTAAATGGCATAGTCATGAAACACCATGGTCCAGAATTGAATTAGGTACACATGGCATCAGTGTTTTTTTTTTTTTTTTAAGGCTGGATCTCTTGAATTCAGCAGTCTATTCCAGACAAAGTCATCTTTTCCTACTGTTCACTTTACTAAGTTTTCTCATGGGAATTATAACAGAAGATAGTAATCTGTCAATTTTAAATCATAATACAGACATAAGCTACTACCGTTTTGTTAACAAATAATTAATGATAATTCCAGCCAACATAAATTAATATAACTTTTATATGAGTTGAAATAGGGAAAATCTGGGATTTCTAAGGAAAAAAAACTTACATGAATGCAAAAGAGGATTAAGACTTTTAGTATGGGGGCGCCTGGGTGGCTCAGTCATTAAGCCTCTGCCTTCAGCTCAGGGTGTGATCCCAGAGTCCTGGGATCAAGCCCCACATCAGTCTCCCTGCTCAGCGGGGAGCCTGCTTCTCCCTCTCCCACTCCCCCTGCTTGTGTTCCCTCTCTAGCTGCCTCTCTCTGTCAAATAAATAAATAAAATCTTTTTTAAAAAAAGACTTTTAGTATGGTAGCATCATATAAAGTAGGGAGGACAGAAAAAGGGTCAGGTAGGTCAAAAGCCTGATTTGGAAGCCTTTACAATGATCTAGGTTCCAGGCAAGAACATTAAAAAAAAAAAAAAGACATAATTAAGAAAAGACTAAATACAAAATTTAAAAGTTTGGGAATTGGTTGGGTGGAAACATGATGTGTAAAAAGGAAATTTCAGAGTTTAGCCAGTGGGAGAGTAGACATTCTGCTAACAAAACAGAAACCAGTAGGAGTAGCTATCGAAGAAACGAGAGTACAATGTCAGCACAGACATGCAGGTTGAGAACCTTACAGGCCTCCACGTGGAAATGGAATCTAGAATTCAAGAGAGGGTTTAGGTAACAGAGAAGAATTTAATAGACTACTAATGTCATGTAAGTTGGTACAATTACAGAAATGTTTAGAAATTATAAGACCAATGATAGAATCTTAAAAGTGATATTTCAAAGCTATGAAAGTACTTTTACTCATCCATTCTTTCAATTCTTACTACCATGAAATACTGTGTGTTAAGTAGTGAAAATATAAGAACCAAGACAGAGGTGCACAATGTGTATTTGGAAACCAAAAGACTATATCCACATTATTTAAATAGTGGTCTTAAGAAATTTAGGTTTAATAAACATACTTTGTTTTCCTATGTGATGTTTACAAGTATATATTCTTCCTGTAAATAGCTCTTGAGAACCAACTACTTGAAGGAATTTGCCAGATACTGAAAATTTTGTTAGTCTTGGTTTCAGAAGTTAGCATAAATATAGTAATCACTTTTCCTTGGAAAACACATGAATTACAAAAGAAATAGAAACTCCACAAATACCAAATTTGGCGCTTGTGCAAAGTTTTGGCAAGACTTTGTTAAAAAGAAAATGTAAAAAGCAAAGGTTTTGTTCCATAACATGTCATAATGAGGTGAAAACACCATGGCTATGTAAACAGAGTATAATCATAGTTAACTGAGAATCCATTGGTCAAGCTGATGGCCACTTAGTAAGATGGCTCTCAAACAGTGAGACCATCCGCAGGGGTGAAATGATTGAGCCAAAGAGGTGGAACAATTACCTCCCTCTTTTACACTAGATTCTACTATAGTTTCCTAAATGGTTGTTTAGTCTTCGTTTTCCTCTTAAACTTTATTGCATGTAAAGGTCCTTTCATTTTCTAGTGTATGGCTAGAAAATGTTATTTCTAGACACATGAGAAAATAATTTTAAAAACTGGTATTTATTTTACATAGTTTGAACAGAAAAATACAAAGAATGTCTTACACAAAATAGAATGGTCCAAAGTTTACTTTAGATATATATTTTTTAAGTGAAAAGTGAATAAAAACTTTCACTTCAACAAAATGAAATATTATTAAAAAATTTCTTCCCTATGCCCTGTAATGTTAATTCATACCATTTTATAATAACTATGCCATCCCAAAGCTGCAAAAAATTACAATTTTAATTGCTAAGAAAACCTTTTCTTGTCTATATACTATTATGTATATATCTCTTGTCTACATACTATATATATATATATATATATATATATCTTGTCTATAATATACTATTGTATAATTATCTCTTGTCTATATACTATTCCTTTCACCAATCATAAACCTTTCCAAGCATAATATTACTGAAGTCTTATTACCAAGTTCTCTGTCTTTAACATTGACTCTGCTGCAGACGCCAAAAACTACACTGAAGTCATCACTTATAAATAAGAATGTAAATCTATATATCTCCTTAAAATTTTTATTTAGCAAAATTGAGAAACAAATTGATTGACTTTTCCACCATCACTTTTATTTTAGGGCCTTAAAAGGAAAAAAAAAAATTTTTTAAAGGTATAGCACAACCCTACAAAATGACTATTCAGTATGTCAGTACAAGTCTACCATTTGTAATCAGTCCCCCAAGAAAATAAAATACAAACCATACCTACACAGAATTACATTTTGTCAGCGTATTCATATACATTTGCAATTTTATGGACCTGATTATAAGCAAGAAAAGAAAATGTAGCCTCTCAACCAATGTCCATTTTCCTACTCTCACTGAAACTCAAGTGCTTTCAAAGACGGAGGGTCACAGAACATTCCAATCCATATCCAACTACCATGGGTCTAACAGTAGATTTGATGCCCTAGTGGAGCTGACTTTAAAGCTGGGCCTTCCGGGATGAATATTTGTTTCTTAGGGGAAAATGGAAGAACATGGTGGACTGAAGGGACAGTCTGCACAGGAGGACCAGGGCTGACAGTTCATGTCATGATGTAAAAAGAGTCAACACTATGGGATGGAAAGCAGTGAGTCCTAGCCTGACTTGAGCATCAGAAGGAGAGAATTCTCTAAAAACCAAACTTCCACACTCTTGGCTAGAAATAGAAACTCTCAGAATAAAACCCAAGCATCTAGATTTTAAAAACTCTTTAGGAAAGTACAGGGCATATAGGGAATCTTATCCCCAGAGCAAGCCTCAGGTGGCACATACATCACTGGGGACAACTATACTCTTTTAGTTGATGCTTTGCTAACAACAAAGAAATTCATATAAAAAGTACAGCATACATTGCTTTTGTTGTCATCACCACTGTCTTTTAATGGCCAAGATGGGGCCAGAAAAGCCACAGGAAGGACATGGGTACTCACATTTATACTCCTTAAACAATGAAGGGGTTAAGCTATATTCAGCCACCACATTTTAAAAAAAAGGCCTGAGTCGTTCATCCAACAAATAGTAATGGAGTTTGACTGGATGAACCACAGGGTTGAACTGCCTATCTAGCATTCCAGAATGACATTGATGCATCATAATAGGCTTGGCCTTTAGAAGACACTAAAATAATAAGAGTCTCCAGATTTACCAGTTTCTTAATACAACTAATCATTACTGAAAGTATTTGCATAAAGCTATGTTGACAATGTGACTATTACCAGTCAATGACATCTTTCTCATGATTGCCAAGCTTTTTTTTTTTTTTGTCCTAAAAGTCTCTCTCACTCAGCTCTACTTAGTAAAAAGTTGTAGATAAACAGTGAACGTGAACTGTTACTGAGGCTCCTTTATCAGATTTCATCTGCACAGATTCGTTCCCCAGGATCCATCGCTGGGAATTTTTTAAAAAGTTTAGAGTTTCCACATGAGGCTATGAATTAATTCTGTTGATCACCACTGAATTTAATGCGTTCCAAAATACCTTAGACTTAAAATGGGTATCCTGGTGGCAGCCGTGTTCACACAAGGAGGATATGCCTTAGCAGACACCAGTGACAGAAAGACAATTCTTAATCAAGTCCTTAAAGAAAAGATCGTTATCTTATAAAGGGTATGTGTATGTAGTATCCGTGTGTGTGTTTTCCCACAAGCAAAGCTTCAAATTACGTAACAAGAATGATAAGACATGCAGAATGAAAAAAGGAAATGGCTCATAAGGTGTGAGGTGATGATGTACCTCAGAGGTCAAGCTGGGTTGTTTGATGAGACCCTTTTGGTCACTGCCAGTTTCGATTTAGGAGTACGCTATTGTTGGCCACACCAAAGAGGCCTGAAGGAAGTGGAGACTATTAAATCACTTGTTTACCTCAAGTGAGCACCAGTGGTACTCAGTCAATGATTTTATTGATCTATAATACTGTTCAATTAAGTGTGTTTATTTTGATTCTGTGATTAACATGCATTTGCAGAAGGACTGCTTGCAGTGAAACAAAGTCTAAAATTATCCCTTTCACTCCCCTCACCTCTTCCTAGTGTACCAGTGTCATTCTGAGTTAATGGGTTATGCATTAAATGAATAGATATTATCATGTCTAAGAGTAGTATTGAGTCTAAGTTCAGGTCTTTTAAGAATTCATTTCCTTCGTGTAGCCAGTGAACAGAAGAACATGGCAGGAGTTAGTAATTAAGCTTAAGAGACAGGTTCTTCCTGAACAATAGGCAAAGATCAGTTGCATGGCTGCTGATAAAAGAAACAAGATTGATTTTGCTGCCAAAATTGCCAGATTCAAATAGCTAAATCAATAGTCTAAAGAAGGAAAAAATGGAAGTGTAGTATATTTCGTCAAACCAGAGAAGGATGCCAAAGCATAACTCCAAGAGTGTCATGATTAGAATTTAGTGTGGCTCATTGACATCATCTGAGGACCATATTAATACCATCCAAATAAACACCTGCGTCATTTCGTACCAGCTCGTAACAGAGAGCATCTTCATTCTCTGCCTGTTCTTCGTGCATATCCTCATTTGTCCCTCTTGGAATAAATTTGTTGGGAGTATTTATGTGGCAGCACCTTTAACCGCACATTGTGCCCAAAACCAGTGAAGCAACCATTCCCTCTTAATACAACTGAAAAAGAAAAACGATATATTTCTGAGATTCTATCAATAACTTCAATATATTATTGGATAAGGCTGGACAATATGACCAAAAAATGCTGGCTGGGATTCCAAAACTATCCTGCTGCTGTCTTCATAATAGCTAAGGCTAAGAACATGATCATTTTTGAAACAGGAGGAAAAGAGAACCACTCTTGTCCCCAAAATATGTACATCTGAAATAACTTTGTTATTATGTATTATTATTACTTATTATTATTACTACTTATTATTATTATTACTATTATTATTATTATTACTTAGAATGGGTGATCTAAGGAATGGAAAACTCTGGAAATAAAAGTTTTCCAATTATTTTTAAAGGGTCTCCATTTCTCCGTACACTGAGAAGACCTTCCAGAGTCTTAATGTCCCGAACGGCATTGCCAGGGCACTTTTCTTTGTTCTTACCCCCAAATATGAACTTGCCTGTTTTCCACCCAAAAGACACATTTATCTCTTCCGAGTCTTGGCCCTCACAAATGTAGATGAATAACTCATTTGAGTTTTCTATATTTGGTCATGAGATGTTATACTTGGGGATATCGATGGAGAGTAAAAAGAAATGTTATGGAATCACTGGACTTGACCTGGCTCGTGGCCATTGGAATGCGGTCTTCACACCTCTTGCCTGAGTTGATATTGAGAAGTAGAAGTTTCAAGTTAGGATTGCTGTGTTTACTTTTATTTCTCCCCCAATGGAGCCACAGTTTTAAAGTTGGTGAATTTCACAGAGTTTAAACACATAGATCTCATTCATAGGAGCACAACCACCTCCCTTTGGCATCTCTTCATGGCTAAACTTCCCTAGAGAGTGATTTATATTCCACTTCTAGAATTCGCTATCATCTGTTCGCAGTCTCCCTCTGTATAGCATTTGCTGCACTTCATCATCTCCTCCTAGTGGGTTTTCCTTAGCTGGGTTCCCAGATCCTTGACACTTGTAATTTTCTCTCTAATCTTTCAGATAATTTCCTTCACTGGCATCCCCTCTTTCTTATCACCTCTCATATCTAGAGATACCTCCATGCATGCTTGGCTTTACTGTACACTCCTCTCTTGAAAATCTCATCCCTCCCCCATTATCCTATCTATTAATTCAAGGGATGCAATTTTCAAATCTATTTTGGCAGTCTCTACTGTATCACTTTCCCCCCTTTGATTTTCTGTAAGAACCTCAAAAACAATTGTGCTAAAAATTGTATTCAGTGCACCTTTTCCCTCAAGGAACTGCCCTTTTTTATCTACTTGTGACACAATCATCTTCTGTCACCATGTGCTTACAAAACCTAGCCACTTGTAACTCTTCTACTTTCTTTACCTTTGCCATCCCCATAACCAATTTTTGAGTTTTGTAAATTCTATTTCAGAAAACTCCTTAAAATACTTGCCCTCCTGTCATCTCAGTTCTTCAAGATTCTGTTTACTTTTATTTCCCTAGAATCATAAGGATTTTGTGTCCTTGATTATAATCTCTTTTCCAACCAATCCATCTCACACTCTTCTTTGCCTTCTTCATTCCCTCTCTGCCTGCCTTCCTTCTTTCCTTCCTCTTTCCCTTCCCTCCCTCCTTCCTTTCTTACTTCCCTTTTTCTTCTGGTAGCATTAATAAGCATATCCTCTGGACCAGGTAAAGTGCTAGGCACTGGCAAATACAAAGACAAACAAAACAAACAGATTCCTTTTCATCAGAGTCCTAGATGAAGTTTACCTGAAACTCCCCTGACCAGAACTAAAAGAGGTTCAGCCAACAAACCCAGAATGGAGTTCATACTGCTTACCTAGCATTCGGCAATTTCCTTCTACCACCATTTAATTTCAAAAATGATCTATCTAATTGCAACTTATTTTTGAGGTCTAACTTACTTTTTGTTGTAACCCACGTAGTTTTTTCTTGTTCAAAAGATTAGTCCCATGACTTGCCTTAAAAGTCAATGCTGTAGATACTCATTAGCGACTTTAGATTAAAACTTATACATCTATTTTTTTTTGAGAGAGAGAGAAAGGGAAGAAAATCACATTTAATAATTTTAGAGCCTGAATCCTTTCTCAAAGATCAGGACCTATAAGTATAAGCGACGCTATATACTCATACGCTGGTAAATGATAATAAAACTCATACGTCCATTTTTTCTGAATTTTTATTTATTTATTTTAGAGAAGGGGGAAGGGCAGAGAGAGAGAATCCTCAGGCAAATTCTCCCCTGAGCATGGAGCCCGATGCAGGGCTTGATCCCCGGACCCTGAGATCATGACCTGAGTCGAAACCAAGAGTCGGACGCTCAACCACCCGAGTCACACTGGTGCCCCTCATAACATCAACTCTAACTTGTACATTGTTTTTCTCCTGAGCATTTCATTTAATCATGAGGGTTCAAGAGCACCAGTAAGAAACTGGAGATACTCATGCTCCCATGATACTTTGCATTCTTCCTCCCTAGTCACCTCCACCCTCGCACGTATCAATCCTACAATTCTGCTAAGGCCCAGTTCAAAAACAACATCCACAATGCCTTTCCAGGTCATTCTAGTCGAAAAAGTTCCCTGTTCTCTAGTCTGCCCCATTAAATTTCCACATTGCAATATTACTATTGTATTTTTAAAGTCCACTTTAAGACACACTTAAGAAGTAGATATTTTTAAAACTTTTGTTTTTTGACCCCTAGGTAATATTCCAAAGTAGCCATGAGACTGTTTTATCACATCTCCCAAAACAAAGGTTATCACAGTTTATAATTTCTTTCTTGGTATTCCCGAAGAACAAGATGAATAGAAAGAGACAAAAATAAATGCTTGAGAATAACAGTTTCTAAATTTTTAAAATTTTAACATCGATTAAAAAAAAAAAAACCATAATCAAATCTAACAGGACAGTTAGTTCCTAGAGAAGACCTCAAATGTTATAATGCAATCATCTATGACAAAGTAATATGGTCTGGTGAGCCAAGTTCCTTAATCTCTGCTGACGTAACAGTTCAGACAGAGGGACGAACAACAACCTAAGTCATGGCTTCTGCATGGATTGCTTTACATAGTTCTGTAAGAATTTGGCGATAGGAAAAAGAAAAAAGGACAAATATTGTTCTGCTGATCCCCTTCAATTTAGATACAGGAAATATGGATCCAATGTTAGTACTAGAAATTAAGCCAATCAGTGGCATTGCTTCAATGACTGAAGTTTGGAAGAAATGTTTCTGAAGTTCTAAAGATCCTGGAGATTACCATCACCACTCAGGCAACTCAAACTTGCTAAATGATGAGCAAATTTTCAGAACCGGCTTACCTAATCTTTACTCACTTCCTCTCCTGTGTGTATAAGTGAGTGCACTTAACTGATCCGATTAGATCAGCATAACCGTGTTGAGTGTTGAGAACTGTTAGCAGACCTACTTGTAAACCTCAGGGTCCAAATAAGCATCTAGGGTCCAGGGGCAAGGCTGGATGTCCTGAGAGAAGGTCTCTATGAAGTGGTTTTTTTCTCCACAAGAAAAAGTAAACTTCTGACAAATGTGCCACCAAAAAGAACCTTGAGTACCATTTTGCAAAGCCTTTTTCCCCTTTGCAATGCCTTAACTCACTAATTTGTAACATGATCTATACATATAACCAAATCACTAAATTCTAGAAAATGAAAATATTTTCTCTCTTCATTTGAGAAGCCAAACCACATTCTCCCACTCCAGAAGCACCTCTGTCCCGACTTTTTAAATGGAGATCTCTAGATCTTATCAGACTCAATTTCACATCTAAAGATATGATTTTAATTTCATAGAGCATGAAAGAAATCCAATAAAAGAAACACAATACCATTTCTGATTGGCTAACACCACTAATAATAAGTTATGATGGGTTTTTACAAATTAATCGTGAATATAACAGCTTTTCACAAACAGTCTCTCCTAAATGCAATTACAATTAGCTCATATCACTATAACAGCATAATAGGTAAATTCCTAAAAATAATTACTATTTTTTTAACACTCACTTATGTACCAGGCACAGGTGAAGCAGATAACGTTCACTATTGCATTCAATTCTCACAAAACCTCATAATACAGGTACTATGAGAATCCCACATTTTAAATGAAGAAACTGAAGGTTGGATAGGTGATGTAACTTGCTCATGTCACACAAAAAGTAAGTGGCAGAGCTCAGACTGAGATCTGGGTCTCTCTCAGTCCATTCTGTGCTGCCTAATAAGGAACTGGGCAAAGTACATAAATCTTTAAAAATGCTAAGTATCATGGTACTATTTGTCTCTCTCTCTCTCTCTCTCTCTCTCTCTATATCTATATATACAGTTTATTTAGTCATTAGTAAATAATCCATTAGAATAAAATGTATTATGGCCCTTTTTATGACAGGATAATGAGCATGGAAATGTACCAACTTTCTAAATACCCTATCATACAATCTTATAGTCAGAATTAAAAAAAAAATCTGTGTCAGTTATAACCAGGAAAAGATAAAACTATGTCACATATCTGAGAGAGAACCCGCTTACTCGTAGCAGTCGGGGAGAAGCAGCTCCACGACAGACCTGCTCTTAGAGTGTAGAACAGTGTGATTCTAGAGAGTGAAAACATCAACAGGGCTGCTTCCGCCGGTAAGTCCGTTTTTTAGGGACCAGTGAGCAAGTGTTTGAACTCCAACAACAGGGCGCCTGGGTGGCTCAGTCAGTGAAGCGTCTGCCTTTGGCTCAGGTTATGATCCCAGGGTTCTGGGATGGAGCCCCGCATATCAGGCTCCCTGTTCTGCTGAGAGCCTGCTTCTCCCTCTGCCTCTTCCCTCTGCTTGTGCTCTCTCTCTTTCTCAAATAAATAATAAAAAAAAAAATAAAATCTTTAAACTCCAAGAACGATTTTGATCATTAAAACAACTATGTATTTGCCAGAAGTAAGAAGCTTCTGAGAACAACAAGAAGTCTAGGTTACATGTGCATGTTTGTAGGGTGTCCCTGGTTCTCCATGTTTCTTTTATCTGTGACGACATCATGCTGGTCTGGAGGCTTGAGAACAGGTCCAGGACTACTCGTATAACTAATCACGGGATTTCTACCTTCCTGTTTTGAAAAACTTGAAATACAACTTGCGATCTGAAATTATCTGCATTTTTTGGCAATATAAGCAACCATTAATTTATTACAAGCTGCTCAAAAATCAATTGTATATGGTAGACATTCAAGTTACATACCCAGAGATCTGACAGAGCTTTGTCTATGGACTGGCAACGACCTAGGTGATGAAGCCACTGAGCCAAGCTAAGCAGACTGTTCCAACCCCATTCTTCCAGTAAAGCCAGAGGCATAAAAAGATTCTTTGTTTCTGTTTTTCACACTACATTTCTCTTTTTGATCTGCTTACTTAATATAGCTCCTATGTTTATTTGTCTAAGAAAATATGGCCCAGATTTTTTATATCAGTTTAATATTTCATCCTAATAAATGTTTTCTTTAGAAGGCATTCCT
>NW_024427107.1:25848806-25857345 GCF_017311325.1 Ursus maritimus | reverse complement strand
TTCATACACTGAAATTCAAACCACAAAGGAAAAGTTTATTAAGAACAAAGTAAATTTGATCATAAAGACACTAGCTGATTTTATTAATAAAAATTCAATTTACTGATTTTTAAAAATAAATTCAAAGCAAAAGTTTATCATGTATATATTTTTTTCTGGGCTGGACTTAGTACCTTAGTCGTTCGTTTAACACAAGTCAGTCTAACTACACTTTTATGTCAGACATACATGCCACTTGCCTTGATAGAAAAGTGTTGTTAGGTTAAAGTCATTTTTTTTTAAATTGTATTCTAAGCCCTGAAGGATAAACATTTATCCACTAAGACAGAAGGATAAAGATTTTAATGGCATCTTGCTTTAGGATTCAAAATAAATAAGGCAAAGATGAGTTTCCATCTTCTTAAAACTAAATTACAGAGATTAAAATATATAAACACAAAATGAATGTGTTCCATTTGCATATTATATTTCGCTCTTAAAGTTGATATTGAAGATTAAGGGTCAGCATTTAATCCTCACTATCCTAATCCCTAAAATTACAAAGACAGGCATAAGTGCATGTCTGCTGCACTAAATTACCTTGAAAGAAAGCAAATTCCGGATGAAAAGGGAAGCATATTTATATTATGGTGATTTAAAATCTGTCGCCTAAACACATCTTCTCCCTCGATCCATTGACCTAAATTGCACACTAAAAGCTTGTTTGTCTGCAAATGGGCAGCTAACACTTTGAGACAGTCCAGAGATTCTTCACTTATGCAGAATCATGCCAACAATTTTTCTGACTACAATAAACACTGTCTTGTTCATATTCCACAGAAACAGGAATTGTGTTATAAAACAGAAGACTTTCTTTACAGTGTTAAAACCATTTCCTGGATAGTTAATTATGAAAATTCAAAACTCTGGATATAAGAAGTTGTAAATGCAAAAGTATCTATTAAAAAACATTTCATTAAAATGCTACCATATCTAACAAAATATTGCTAGCTCTACTGCATCCTAATGCTTTTTTCATGAAGCTAGGAAAGACAGGCTCCCCCCCCCCCATGGTTAAAAAATACTTTAAAGACAAGAATTTATTTCCTGGATATTCTTGTAACACTTTCTGAAATCTGAAGTCCAGTGCAATGAATTTTGAAAGCAAAATAAATCCAACGCACAAATTCACCTAGCGGTTCAGAAACCCCCACAATTCTTATCTTGTTTGGGGAAAATTACATTAATATCAATGTGGTTGTGTACAACAAAAACAACATAATGGCGTAGCAGAAAGCATATACACTTGTAAGAGATCAAATTTCTTTCTAAGCTATATGTGCTGATTTTGTCAGATATACATTTATTTTAGAAGATAATTTTCTGAAATCACATTATATACATCAATCAGATTATAACACTGGAGGAGGCTTGGTTCCTCTGGATGGAACAAATCTGTTCCATCATCAATCTTGTGTCAATGGAGGATCACGTTTCTTCCTTTAAAATGTATTTCATACAATTCGGTGTATTTCTGAAGAACAGAATCCCCACTGTTAAAATCTATGCTATTTGTGTGCCTCCGTAACTATTTGTATAAATTCAGGAAGTATTTTTATAACAGATTATATAACACGGAAGACTAAAATATGTCTCTGTTGGCGAATATGTTTAAAAGACTACACAGCACAGTGGTAAATTAGGAAGACACTAACTTTACCACTGTAAACATCTATTCAGGTATATTTCAAAGCGCACTAAAATTTTTTACCGAGAATCCTTATTTTATGTAGATGCAGAAACTACAATGAAAAGGTCCAATCATCTTAAAAGGGAGACCACATTGCAAATGATCCAGTGATACTCAGCATTTCAGGGCCAAACCCCTGCTGTTTAGCCATGGTAGTTACAAAAGCAGACTAAAGAGAGCTGCAAAAATTATAATTAATTTTCATTCTAAAGAAATCATTCTGCTCTAATCAACTGCCTATCAAACGTCAGTGCAAATTATGCTAAAGAAAAAATTATTAGGCCAGGTTTACAGAGTACAATTTTCCATATACTGTATCAGAATAAAGAATGCCTGTGTGGGAATTACTTTTAATGAACAACAAATTACAATTACTAAACTAAATGAACCATCTGCCTTTTTTTGTTTGTTTTCACAGCCTCACTGGTGCAGAATGCGTTGTCAGCTTAATTCCCATTCAAAATGGCAGACTGCCTCATCACCAGGCTCTCACGTCCATAACATTTAACAGAAAATCTGTAACAGATGTTTTCAATTTTAAGAAGAGGACAAGTATGTTTTATAAATATGTTCTAAACATTAAAGGCTGGCGTTTATAATAATAAGGTACATGCCTTTTTCAGACTGGAGAGTTTGGATGACTAAGTACTCCTAAGCCCTAAATTAGCACATAAAGTATTCATAGACCAATACCAATAAAAACAAGTCCTGATGTACTTTATTAAACATTTCATTCAAGTAAATGTGTTTTGTCTCTATCCTCTAATAGGTGATCATTTGTTTCAAAGGGGCATGCATGAGGACATTCAATAATGACATCTATTATCAAACCTTTACTGAAAGGTTTAAAGTGGTTAGCTGGATACATCATCTGGCATTGGCATGAAACATTAAAAATGGAAAATCAGTCTCTTATTAGCATGTGTCTCATATTAGCTGGGCTTTCCCTGCTGAGGTTTGGGGACCATGATACTCTAAAACACTTGCAAGATTGACTTTTATCAGGGCCATTTATGAAAAAGAAAATCCGATCTGGGCAAGCTCTTAAGAAGAGAGTACAACATATGAATATAGCTTAATATAACGCAAAAGGAGTATTTGCTAAAATTAATGAGTATTTTTTCTTTACACTGCCATTTATGGCACTCACAAGTAGCACTGACTCAAAATTGCAGTGAGGACGTGTTTTAAAATAGTTCTTTAACATCCATTATACAATTATTTTTTTCTCCTTCAAATGAAAGATATTATCCTGACAGCCCCCCAGGCTCCGGGCCTCCATTGATCCACTGTGCACGCACAGCCCCGACTAGGGTAGTGTGTCCTTCTCTCCACCACCAGTATCTCAGCCCAGACGTGGAGGAGAAGCTCTGAGGGAGTCAGGAGAGCAGCTTTCATACTTAGCCAGTCCTTCCTTTCTCTGCTGAGATGACCAAAACGGAAAAATTAAAGCTGGTAAAGCTATGTTGGTTCACTCTCAAAGACAAAAACAGACTAGACCTCCATCTTTTTCTGCTGTTCTAGCATTGTTTCACTTTCGTTTTAATTTAAAGCTTTGTACAATGCTTTTTTCCCCCACTGACAATCACTGGAAATCCAGATTCCTTTCTGCAATTAACAAACAAAAGACAATTGTATTAGATTTTCATGAGCTAGACGTGGAGAAGAGTATATGATTCCAGGCCTCTCCACAGGCTGGATGAGTCTCTGTCTAAACACTCTCTGCTTTGAGTGGATATTTAACTATCATCTGCAGTGGGAACTAAAATGTGCTGCTTTAGAAAAGCAGCTTGCATGCCAGGGTCCACTCAATGTAATGGTGTCTGCTTTGAAGATTATTTTAATCTCCCCCCACCCTTGTTCTGAAAGGCAAGAATGAAGAAAATGACAGCTCCATTATTAGAAATGCAGCCACAGAAACAAACCAATGGAGAATTCTCCGAAGGTATACTATCGAGGCAAAACCACAGTTTTAAAAGTCCTTCCCAATGTTTGCAATGCATTTTGTGATATGGAGTCTCGCTTTAAAATTATTGTTTTTCTTATTTAGCTAGGTTTTTCTCTTGCATTTTGACCAATGGAAATAAACTAAAGCATTACCTTGTATTTCATTTCTTTGGTTTTACTTTATAGTTATGGCCAGTTCAGAGGTCAGTTGTAGCCTTGCCTTTGCAAGAACGCCAAGGGAATGTTTAAATGTAGGTAAAAATGGTTTTCACTAAAAATATACATGACATTGATGATATAGCTGTTTCATTAGATTTTAAACTGCACTTTCAGCTTATAAAATATTATGAATATTATTTAACAACTAATACTCCTTTAATACACATACACTTTAAATATCCCAAAAAAGACTGCCCTCCTCAAAAAGTGCCTGTATTCAACCAATTCATACAGATGACATACACAGTAAATACTTCGATGAAGGAATTCAACCCAACAAGATAGTCCTTTACAAAAAGCAACAACAACAACAACAACAGTATCTGAGAATTTATTAGGAACTATTGGCATATATTTTACCCTTACAAAAAAATTGACCGTAAGTGTGGTATGATGTAAGACTATCATATTAAGTAAAAATTAGCTCCCATATTCCATTTGAAGGATGCTAATTACAATTAGTAATTCTAGTGTGGTCAGCATTCATTCCTTTGATTCAGAAATATATATTGATACTAATTTTATTGTATTTTGAGAGAGCATTGTTCTTCTTCACGGATACTGCAAATATGAAACAATGGACTACCCACTTTTGAAACTCAGGTTCTTTCAATTATATTTGAAATGAAATGTTTGTAGACATCTACAGAGCAGTGACTGAACGGGAGAGAAGTCAGCAGTTCCCGTACTCCCTGGACACGTACTGCTTTTACTAATGTCTGGATCACAGTCTCCTACTACTATGAAGGTAAATATGTTTACAGTTATACAGACTCAGCTATGACTTGGGGAGGAAACAACCAACTCTTTCCTGAGTCAGACAATGGGCTTCTTCTCCCTCTCTGACCTTTGAACTTGACATCCACCTATCCAATCCCTTAGGACTCCATCCAAACACTAACCTGCTCTTGTTTTGCCCAGTTAGCCATACTCTCCTCTGTCTGTAAAAGGTCTTACCACTTGGTAGCTCTCTGGGTGGTAGGATGATTGTTCTTAAATTTATAGGGTCTGAGAATCTTAGAAGAGGTATGGACATGCTCCTCCATGGGAAAATGCATACTCTTACACACGCAGGAGATTCACCTTCTATACCCTTCTGAAGCTCACGTATGGACATCCTAGTGTCCCTGGACTCCATATTGATGTCAGTTTCAGGAGAGCTTAGCAGTAAAGAATGATACTGAAGAGCACAGCCTCCAGGCAGACAAGTGTGGGTTCACATCCCTGCTTCTCAACTGTCCGTATGACCCTGGGTAAGACACCTGACCTCCTTATGTCCCATCCCCTAATCTGTACAGTTGCAGTGAGAACTGCATGTATCTCGCTGTGCTGTTGTGAGGACTGAACAGTAAGGTGGACATAAAACATTCCTTGCTACATAGAATTTCAGTTATTATGTAGTGATAAAAATGTAGGAGTTTTATATATGGCATATTAGCTCTTTGTATGGGTCTCTGACCATCTCCAAGTAAAGGACCATGCATTAATCAAGTTTGCATATCCCAGGGTATCCTAAAAAATGGTTTTAAAAGTAAACTATGGAGGCACAACGCCTTTAAAAAAGACTTAAGAATTTTTGCAAAGCATATTATATGAACAAAGTTTGCAAAATCAATGGATTTGCTTCAGAGTTGTAAACTCTTCAGTCATTATCTCTTTGTTCATGTGGTCACAAAGCATTCCATTGGCCACAACTAAACCAGTTCCTTCTCTTTAAAAATAATACAGATGGACTTCTTTGGGGGATGGTTTTAATATTGCCTGTCTGCCAGGGAGGAGACTCCTCAAGGTCTCCTTTGTCCTTATGATTCCAAGATGAATTAGTTTTTCCAGAATCTTCTAACTCAATTATTCCAGAGGTAAATTACTTTTTATTAACAAATAGAAAAACAAACACCAAGCTCTCCTTTGTCACTTTGAAATTTGTTTTCTCCCAGTTACACGGAAGGATTTCTAGCTCTTTCTGACACACAGTACAAAGATGCACATGGCCTAGCTTCACGTCCCTTTATTACTTCACAGACTTCAGTAAATTCTGCTCTTATTCTTCTCCTTTCGAGATTTATTAATACCAGCTTTTAGTCATCTGTAAACCCATCTATGCTGGCTGCAAGCATTCTTGTTACCCTGATCTGGAGCTTTTCAATCTGTTATATGTCTTTTGGGGTGAAAGGTTCACATCTATAATATTTCTGTTTTGTTCATGCTGATGCAATAGAATTTTATAACATACAACAAAGCACTGGAATCTCAGCAACAGCATATGTAAAAGCATGTCAGGAGAAAAGGGCAAATCCAGGACCACTGTAAAGACAGTACCAAAGAGGCTCCATCCTCGAGTCACCTATCCCATGGGAGCACTTTTCCAATTAATTAGAATAATATGTCACTTAAATTGAACAATAGAAATCATCTTTGCTCTCTAAACTCATGAAAATTAGATATTTTGCACAAAAAGTAAAAGGGAGGACTGTTAATTAAAGATTTGCCAGAATCATTTCAAGTCACAACTCCCCACTTCGCAGCATCTCTTCACTCCCCACCAAACAAAAACGAAATATTATTAGAGCAGGACCATTGTTTCAGCCTTAATCCCAGCCATTTACTGGCTGCATTTGTTTAAGTTCTTACAAAAAATTAAGCTTCAAAGTGCGAGGGATGCACCATATTTCTCCTGTAATCTTGATGTTGGCTATCATTACAATTGCACTAAATCCGAAGGGTGAAGAATGTGGTAAAGAACAAAAAATGCTTCCAAAAATTCTTCACAGTTATCTTTTCATTGTGATTGTATTTGTTCCACTAAAAATTTCTTAATAAAAACAAATGTTTTCTCTAATCAAACCCCTTAAGAACCACTAACAAAAGCAATTTCAGGAAAGGAGGTGGATGTACCAATGCTTTAGCATTAAATTATCTCTGACCTTGAAATATTACCATAGGCAATGAGGTCATATTCATCATCATAACATTATTTGGAGGTTAAGTCTCTCAAATAAAACTTACATTTTTCTAAAACCTATGAGCATGGTGGGAAATCTTCTAATCATCAAAACCAGAATCACTTATTTCAATAATTAATAGAACTAGTTGTGAATATGAATATTTAAAGAGTCAACACAAAAAGACCTAGATGATTCAAGGTAATCACTTCCATAACGATTGGGGGGCTCTCCCAGACTGTGTTAGTAGTCACTAATAACCCATTTCAAACCTGTGACTTTGCAAGGGCCTCATTTTGATGGCCTAATAGTGTCAGGAGCAGATTTCAATGTAAATTATTAAAAAACCATGATAAAGGCCAGTACTGCCACCTACATCTCTTGATTAACATGGGGCTGACTTTCCAATTTGTGGATTAACTATACCTTTTACTAGTTCTTTTTCACCCACTGATTTCCTGCCTCTTGGCCATTTCTTAACTCATTTTCATATCCCCTAGAGGGGAAAGAGAGAAAATTAAACTCGAACCTATGGAATTTGCTCTAATGAAAGGAAAAGGACGAGATTGGAAACCCCTGGCTAAAATGAGGTTTGGGGATTTTCATCCTTGCCTTGGTTCCACTTAACCTCGACTACCAAGGAGCTACTTTATATGAAGTCATTTATCCTTCACCTCCACAAGATGATTTAACTGTGACCATGGTGGGAAAGCTATTACGCAAACCAGAACTTTCCATAAAGTTTCTGAAACAAAATCATATGTAGGAAGATAAATCAATACCAATCTTGAGACACGTATATAGAAGATGCAAAATTTCAGAAAAAAAAAACAATGTAGAGCACGTATCTGTTCTAACTTCAAAATTAGTTTTATATTGTGGTCAGAAAATGAGGTGTAACTGCTTAGAATTTATTAAGAGGTTTCTGCTTATTTACTGCTTCTACTGATAAAACATCCCAGCCCAAGTCCCGAAAGGGTTAATGCTGCCGGGTGAGTGGAATTCATGAGCATAATCCTAAACAAGTGAGGTGAAGTTCTATCAGGTCTATTTCAGCGTATCAGGGATTACTGCTAGCTGTCTAATCCTGCTGAGCCTCAGGGAGGAACGTTCTATTGTATTTGAAATCCTGGCCAGGAAAGAACAGAAGGTTAAATGGGTGCCTTGCTCTGTAATCAAATATCACAGGCACTACTTATCTATTCAATGAACAACTGACGTAGAAAATCAATTAAGAACCAAATAGCTTCTTAGGAATTTTTACCCAGAAAGAGGCAAGTTTGTTTGTTTTGTTTTGTTTTTTGAGAAATGAGTTTATTTGGTAGGTTTTAGAGAAAATACTACAAATTCTGGAGCTTCTAAAGTTGTTGATCTGGTTTCTAAAATATGTCTTGCCCCACATTCTTTAGAGCTTCTGTACTTTTTCCTTGTGAAATGGGGAGCATTTCAGGAATAAAAGTATCACCCTGGAGCATAGTTGAGTCATTTACCTAAAAGGAAAAGCCATGCAAAATTGATCCACATAAAACACTGTTAAATCTGATTGAAAGTTCTGAACAATCATGCAAATATATATTATTGTTTCTATTGTGATGGTTTAAATCATTTGCCTCTTCTCCAATACATTCTTCAACAGCGCATTATTGGTGGAAATATTATGAGCATGGGGGGAAAAAAGGTGGCTACAGCCCTAGCGATCTTT
>NW_024427107.1:25807699-25848800 GCF_017311325.1 Ursus maritimus | reverse complement strand
GCAGGAAGAGGCTTCTTTTGGTGGGCTGAAGGTTAACACCCTTGTCTCACCACCCTCATCCTCTACCTGTCACTCTCAGTAGATGTCACGGTTCATGCACACACACAAACAGGCTGACCTGGCCAGTCCGCCTGACCTTGGACAAGCCTAAGATCAAATCTGTTTATTAATAATGGGGGAAGTCAAAATGCAATCTTCCAGACACTGGAGAATCCAGCTAGAAATAATGCAGTAGGCATTCCCTGTCAAGAAGAAGCATCATGATGCTAAGGGTTAAAATGTTCATCTGGTCCTGAGCAGGAGTTAAGATAAACTTTTTTTTTTTTTTTTTCTGTTCTGTGAATGCTATTGCGAGAAGTTTGCTCAGGGCCTTTATATGCCCAGCTTATCTGTCCTTACACTTTCAATTATTTTTGGACTCTTTGCTTTATAAGAGTTCTTATAAGGTAATCCATTTGCAGGCTAAGGCAGATATAATTGGAAAAAATATTGCCCTTTCATAGTCATGGAAGATATTTTACAAATGGGATGAAATACTTTTAATACCCTCATTGTAGTTCAATGTGCATATAATTTTAACCATGGGTTCTCATTCTCTATAATTGTTATTCCCTATAACTTTCTCTCAGAATATATCCATAATCTAGGTTAAAGAAGGGGAAATATGAAAAATCATTTAAATGCCTAGGCAAATACAAAATACACAACAGTAATAAATGTATTACTCTCTCAAATCACTACCAAAATTAAAGAAGGAATTTAATCTAACATTCCTTCTATAATTTATACAATCATTTCCATGTTCCCAGGTTACAAGCTTCTTGATAAGAGAGTTATGTATCCTTCATGATAGTATCAACATTACTGAATTGGCCAAAATCTCTGCTACAGGACTATCAATAGTTCCTATAAAAGTCCATTTGGAAAATTATCATTAAATTTTTATTTAAGTACAGTCCCCAAACAGCACAACTATAGAAAATGCACTTCTTCAAATCCTGGGAAGAATTTTTTGTCTGCACTACAGATGTAAATTTTTAAAAAACAGTAAAATCTTTCTTTCTCCTGTAAGAACAAAACAAAACAAATAAAAAAAACCACTATCCTCTTTTGATTTTTGTTGTCTGCTTATCACCAAAAATTATTTCTTTGAGAATGCACCTAGCCTAATGTTTCTTAATTTGCTGCATGATAAACTATCCCTTTGAGCTCTCTGTGAAGGTCCACTCAGAGGCTTCACACCAACAGGCATGAAGACTTTACATGGTATGCAGAATTATGTTACAATAAACTGCCCCACTCCTTCAACCTCCTGGTATTTTATATCAGTTGCTTCCTCAAGCAACACAAATCCACTAATGCTTTAATTTGTGACACTGCTAACTGGTATTAACAGATTATGACTATGAAATGTCCTTGCATTTATATTGGCACAGGAGGATGATATGTCTGTCACAGTAGAGCAAAATGCTTTAGGTCACACAAACACACAATACTGTACTATGTCTTTTACTTAAGCGCAAACCTCAAAAGGTTTTATTTTATAGTACACTTACAGTACACTAATGTGGGCTCATTGAACATTATCCTTAAATAACCAAAAGCCTAGGGCTCACCCTAGGCAAGGCAGGAAACTTCTATCCTGATCTACATGTATCAGCAGGGCTCAAGTAACTGATCAAGCCAAGATTATTAGCAAAACCTTGAAATAATTTCTTTTTCACCAAATCACTCAGTCATTTTATTAGTGTGACTCTTTCAGTCTGTGGGGAGGGAGCTTGTTTTATTTGGACCTCTCATGGAACACGGGCTATATGGCCAGTGGGACTCAGATATAGTTTGGCATTGGTAGTTCACAGTATATCCATATTTAAAAATGTAGCTCTTGTTCAGAACTGATTATTTCAAGGTGATCTATAAAAAACGACCCTCCTTTACGAAATAGACAAAGATCCAGTTTCTAACTCGCCAGTAACTAAATACAGTAACTTTTCCAGGGTAACATGTTATGGCAATATATATTCTATTGCTCATAAAATTGGGCACCATATTTATTTGCTTCTTTTTAGCTTTGGTTGTCATTGTAGCTACCAGTATAAATGCTTTAGACGATGTATTTAGGAGAAAAGAAAAATATGGGATATCATTAAAAGAAAATTGTCAAATTATACAATATACAATACACAGTTCTCTTTCATAAACAGGATAAAGAAATAGACACACATCTATATCTACCCACCCACATACCCATGCACCCCTCACACACATACACGCACATCTCACACCCACACACATATCCATACGTATGGAGAGAAACAGAAAGAGAAAATATATGCTATTATGAAGTAAACTCCAAAAACAAACCTCAGAATCTGCCTTCCTAGAATAGCAAGAAAATAAAAAATTGCAGAATCATTACAGTGAGTTACAAATGAGCGTACAACCCAGCGGGCCTGTGGAAGTTGGCTCTCCTGAGACCTATAAGATTCCTGTTCAGAAAGGAGACTATGTATCTGCTGCCTGGGGATAGCTTCATGGACAAGGAGAGTGGATTTCTGCAACTATGATGAAGCAAAGCATGATTCCAAAAATTTACCAAAAAAGTATTCTTTTTTTTTAAGATTTTTTTATTATTTTTATTTATTTGAAGAGAGAGGGACAGCCTTCGAGAGAGGGAACACAAGCAGGGGGAGTGGGAGAGGAAGAAGCAGGCTCTCAGCAGAGGAGCCTGATGTGGGGCTCGATCCCAGAACGCTGGGATCATGCCCTGAGCCGAAGGCAGACGCTTAACAACTGTGCCACCTAGGCGACCCCCAAAAAAGTATTCTCACAAAATTCAATCCAGGGGCCTTAGTTTTTTTTTTTTTTTTTTTACTGACTTTTGGACTCCAAATGGTTTCTTGGCCCAACAGTTCACTGAAGTGCCAGACCTTCAACAAAAGAATAGCTGTTTTGTACAGAAAGGTTTTCTTTATAAAGGTTTGCCATTTTTCCTACTGAAATGGGATTTTTTTTTTAATATCAAAACATGTCAGACTCTTGTCCTTAGAGGCAAAACAATGAGCAAGACAGAGGGCGAGGCCTTCCATGATTTCCCTGGACAGAATATGCAGCACCAGCAAACGCTAGCAAAATCCTAGTCTGTGAAAGGAGGGGAATCCAAGAGGACATTTGAAGGCACAGTTTTTCTTTTGAACACGGGAGGAACAGATATGAATGGAGCTGAACTTAGTGCGATCACCACATTCACTATTTTCTCATGAGCCTGTAGATCTAGAGTGACCTTCAAAATCTTCTAGCCCAGTGATCCCCAAATCAGGCTGATTATCAGGATCATCTCTTTAAATGAAGAGATTCCTGGATGCGTCCCTAAAGGTCATGGCCTTGGAATTAGTAAGTTTTAAAAGTTCCAATGAGTCTAACGATCAGCTTCATCTCATCCAACCTTCCAAATCACATTCTCAAATCTGCCAATTGGATATGCAGCCATTTCTAGAATGCCTTTTCACATAAGCATTTCATGACTCCAAAAAGTTTGAAAGTGCATGTACTCTGATAAAATCTCAGTGGTCTATGCCTTTTTCTGTGTGACAGCCAACATCTAGTGATGTCCATTTTGTTCAGCCCCCAGCTACTCTTTTAAATACCTCAGTACAGTGTCTCATTGAAATTCTCCACTTGCTTCTAAGATTAGAAGAAGAGTTTGATTTATACTGATACCTACATACGAATAACACACATAAATATTCCAGAGTTTTAAAAACTTACATTGTTTGTTTACAATAGTAATTAACTATTGCTTTGTCTAACATGCGATTATATGTTTAACGCTTGTCTCCTCCACTAAAATATCAGCTCACCCAGTGCAAAGGCCTGTGTCTTTCTTGTTTGATGTTATATCCTATTTCCTTGCACAGGGCCCAACAAAGTGGGCTCTCAGTAAATGAATAAATGAAATGATTAGTATCAAATAAGTAAATAAAACACAAGGGATTAAGAGATGTAGTTCAGTTATTTCTCTGTATATGAGTATTACCCTGCTTCCTGTTTACAAGAAAAATACATAAACATATATTTGTGGATTAAACAAAACAATGGAACACTGGCAACTTGATCTATGTGCAAGTACATCAGCAATTTAAGATAAGATCCTTGTTAAAGCTAAGGATAAATTCAGCTCTGAGAACCACAGAAGTGATTGAATTTAGACCAGATCTCAAAGACCGTTAAGTTAATGCTAATTTTCTACTCGTAATGGTAACTCAGAACCCATTTCATAGACGAAACAATTGTGGTACCAGCCTAAAGGCAAAACTAAAATTAATGCCGGACACAGAAGCTTTTAACAGTCATTTTTCAGCTGTGAGCTCCACTTACTACTACTCATTTGCAAATTCACACTTGGTAGACTTGAAAACTGGTATTTAAAAGTGTAATACATAGCTCCCTCTCTGTGGGCAAAATTCTAAGAAAGAACGGATGTCGAAGTTAAAGCACATAAAAGGATACACAAATAGTCATTTTCTATGAGCTATATTTACCCATGTTCAAGTTGATGCGTAGAGCTACATTCCTCTTCAAAGCAAATTTCAATTGAAGGCCAATTGGAGAGATAAAGTTAAGAATGGCTTTTCAAGAATGACAAGTCCTAGATATAATAGTGCAACCAAGTGCACTTATAGAAATTAAAAAGGAAAGTGTCTTACCGATAATAAGAAAAGCAGAAGTTATCTCCAAGTACAAAAAGCAATGCCAATAGACTAGATATGCTGACAAGACACGAGTAATATTTTCCACATATAAGAAAAGCTTTCATCTCAGAAGACTTTTTTTAAACCTATTTTTGTACCTTAATTAAGATCTACAGAACCCAGTGGAGTGGCTTTTTTTTTTTCTCTCTCCATTTACTAATATGTTAACTAAGCACAGAAATGCTTGCCAAAAACCACATAAAGAGTGAGAAAGTCAGCTGGACACTTAAAGACAGAAAATGCCTACCGCTTCTTTTTTAATCTTTCCTTAAGTTACACAGAAATGCACAGATAGAGGTAGACACAGATGTCTGGAAAGATAGATGTGCATTGCTTTCACTGTCTTTCTCTGAGACATCACCACGCACCTTCTCACCACCCTGCACCCCCAATTTGGTAATAATGGGAGGGTATCAGAAAGTGATGCCTACTTTGTGAATGCCTATTTCACTTGTTAGTATTCATAGACATTAGTGCTGACATAGGCAATCTTTGTTTTACTGTGTTTTAAACTCAAGAAAGCAGCTCCAGAGAATCTTTCAGCATGAGATAATATGGGAGCTTATCATGTTTACTTGCATAATTTCTTATTTTTTTCATAGTAAAACAGAAAGGAGAAATTACGCATGCTATGTTCTAACAGTAGGAACACTGGCAGCCCAACCCCTGACCTCACTATACCCATGTCAATGGCTTTATGAAGATCGGTAGGTCTTTGGAAATTGAAAACTTCAAGGAACATTAATAATTGTTAAATAAAATAGGACGATGCCTAAAATAGCTACAGATAAAATATTAAGACTATTTTACCAGTAACTAATTAGGTCAGATATTAAAAACAAATGTATTTCTGCCTTTATACCTACAAAAAAAATAATATCCTTCTAGTTAGCCAAAACAAAGCACCAAATAATATTTCAGTTTATCCATTATGAAAACATAAAAATCATGCTCACAAACATCACACAGGTGGGGAGGGAGAGGCAAAAGAAAGAAAAGACTTAAGTTATACTGATATTGTACATTATTTTCCAATAATGGGACAACATCTTTACTGGTGTAGAAGCAAACAACCACTCTTTAGCAAAGTTCTGCAAGGTAGGAATCTAATTCTTTCCCCCAATACCACAGGAATTCTAAATATTAACTTCCTAAATGACACAAAGGAGTAAACATTGATAAAATGTGTTATAGAAAGTACTAAAAATGTCTCTACAGACTTCTGGAATTCAGAAAGGGTGTTAACAGGGCAAAAACACAAGGGAAAATAAAGCATAGACAAAAAGCATTATATATTTTCTTCTGAAGACTGGTGAGCTCCTTGAGGACAGGAATGAATCATATACCCTTTGTGTCTGCCTTACTCACCAATGGGGTGCAGCCCAGTGTGGGGTTTTTAAAATATTTTATTTATTTATTTATTTATTTATTTATTTATTTATTTATTTGATAGCAAGAGAGAGAGAGAGAGAGACAGAGAGAACACAAGCAGGCGGAGTAGCAGGCAGAGGCAGAGGGAGAAGCAGGCTCCCGGCTGAGCAGGGAGTCAGATGTGGGGCTCGATCCCAGGACCCTGGGATCATGACCTGAGCCGGAGGCAGATGCTTAACTGACTGAGCCACCCAGGTGCCCCAGCCCAGTGTGTTTTTAACAAATGAGAACGAACCACTATTTGTGCATTACCAGAACATCAATCTAACAAAATGTCTTACAGTAAATTTAAGTTATCGTAAAATATTCCAATTTTTCATTCCCACAAATATAGAGAACTCAGTTCCAGGTATTTTTCAAAGAATGTTCTATGAACCAAATAAAGTTTACATTCTGACATTTAAAAAAAAGGACTTAACTATATACTGTTATCAGTGATTTTTCTAATTTGCTACCCCTCACTACACCTCCCAAAGTCTTTCAATCTCTATCTATCTCATAATTACCTCTTTTTCTCTCTTAGGGGATTCATATCCTTCTGAAAGATCGACAATCACAGTTACACTCTTATTTCCATCCCTTCTGCCACAAACAAGGCTTTCCTTTCCAGGTATCCTTCTCAGTGTAGGATCTTCATGTGACACTGGGTCCTATTTAAGTCTGTGGGTGCTGGAACCGGTCAAAATGAGTTAAAATCCTTACTCTGTTGGCACTCTCACCAGCTATGTCATGTTGGATAAATTAATTAAGCTTTCGTTGCTTTAGTTCCTCATCTTCAAGATCAGCATAATAATAGTACCGATCTAATAGCGTTGCTGTTTGATTTGGTGAGTTAATTTTTTTTTAACTTAGAAGATTATCTGCCACCTAATAAGTGCTCAGTAAATGTTAGTGTTAATTTCCTCCCTGAATTCATTGGCCAAAGTAGAGCAGAAGAGGCCTAAGTTCAGGAGATTGAAAAAAAAAATGTAATATTTAACGAATTAAAGGAAACGGAAGAAGGAGCTGACCAGGTACAAAATAAGAAGGGACCGGCAGTAAAGACAGAGCAGTTAACACAGCCATGGCCAGTGCAGCAATGCCACTCCTGGGTGCGTACCCAAGAGAAACAAAAACATATGTCCACAGAAAAACTTGTCCACAAATGTTCACAGCATCATTATTCCTAATAACCGAAAAGTGGAAACAACTCAAATGCCCGTCAACTGAAGAAAAGATAAATAAAATGCAGTTTATGCATACAATGGAAATTCCATAATAAAAAGCTAGGAAGGTGGGCGAGGGGATGGGGTCACTGGGTGACGGGCATTATGGAGGGCGCTTGATGTAATGAGCACTGGGTGTTATATGCAACTGATGAATCACTAAATTCTACCCCTGAAACTAATAATATGTGTATGTTAACAAAATTGAATTTAAATGAAAAATTAAAAATAAAATAAAAAGGTATGAATATAGATACACACTACGATATGGATGAATTTTGAAAATATTATGCTAAGTGAAAGAAGTCAGTCATAAAGTGCCACATATAGTATGTTTCCATTTATATGAAATGTCCAAAATTGGCAAATCTATATAGACAGAAAGGGCCGGGGGGGGGGCGGTGGATTAGTGGGGGGCGGACTAAGTTGGACAGTATTTCTTTCTGGAGTGTTGAAAATGTTCTAAAATTGATTATGGTGATGGTTGCATACTTCTGTGAATAGTCGAAGAAAAACCATTTCATTGTGGGCTGCCTGAGTGGCTCAGTCGGGGGAGCATGAAACTCTTGATCTTGGAGTTGTGAGTTTGAACCCCACATTGGACATAGAGATTATTTAAAAAATGAAACGAAAAATGAAACATTTCATTGTATAATTTAAATGGTTGAATTCCATGGACTATGAATTCTATATCAATTATATTCAATAAATATGAATTCTGTATCAATATATATGCAAATTTTTTAAAAGCAGCAAAGCAGAAGGCAATGGCCTCAACATTCATTGCGCTGTTCACATGGTAGATTTTGTGGCATATAACTTTAGCTCCTTCCCTTTCTATTTTGGAACTGAGTTCTTGAAACTTTAGTCACATTATCCTATATAATTTCATGCTTAATTACTGAGATTGTTGTCTTATTCCATCATTTTCCCACTGTGAACATCTTACATTTGATCGACTTAAGAAGATATTTGTTCTGGTTACCCAATTCCCCGAATTTCAAGGATCATTCTGAGTCTAAATATCTTATGGTATCTGTTGTAACTTTAATACAAAGAAAAGAATAGCACACTAATTAGGTAGGCATTAATTTGAGAACACCTTTGCTTTTAAAGATACTTTCTAAAAACATTTAGTGCTCGAGGCTTTGTGAAAAGATATCTGCTCCAATGGGGGACTAGGACCTGCCTTTTGTAAGGGGAAAAAAAGACTTAATGTGCTCCCACAATTAGTGAGGCCATTTACTTTTTGGAGAACCTATCACTTTTACCAAATCATATCCTGTTCCCTGAACCTTTGATTAGTCATGTGTACATACAGAACTGATTTCAGTGCTTGCTGACGAGTCTTGCACAACATCATCAAAGGTTTATTATCTCTAGAGACTGAGAACACTTACAACATGCGGGAAGAGATTTCTGCCATTTACTTTAAAACAGAGTAAGTGGGTATTAATGATTAACTCATGATCTTGATCAATTTTTAAAAAATAAGTCTTCATATACTGTATTCTTTCTATCTCTCTCTCACACACGCACACATACATGCACACACACATGCATGTATGCATGCGATTTTTTCCAAGGTTTGAGTAAAATAAGTATAAGCAGGTGTCCCTGGATATGTACTGAAAACATTACTGGACTCCTGGCATTTTGCCTTTTCAATCACTCAACACATGAGACCTGAATATATCCACATTTTTTGTTTTTGATTTTTTAAGATTTTATTTATTTACTTGAGAGGGAGAGAGAGAAGCAGACTCCCGCTGAGCAGAGAGTCCAACATGGGGCTCAATCCCAGGACTCTGGGATCACGACCTGAGCTGAAGGCAGACACTTAACCGACTGAGCGACCCAGGCGTCCCTATATCCACATTGTTCTACACCCATTGATAAAGAAATAAATTGTTCACTTTTTGGAAAAGTGTGTGTGTGTGTGTGTGTGTGTGTATATATATATATATATATATATATATATAATCTACTTCTGTATCAATGGTTTCCAGTAAGTTATCAAGCCACCATAATTAAAGGGGTAGCCACAGTTCTACAAAAAGGAATAAAATGACCTAGTACCTGCCACAAAGACTTGTAAGTAAATATTATACTTGACGGTCTGACATATATCTAAAGAAATGTCTACAAAATTAGGCAATTAGGAACATGTTTTTGCATTTATGGGTTAAAGATGGTAATTCTATCTTCTGTGTTGAGAATGAACACTTTAGAAACTAAATAATTCTTCATAAAGTCCATCTTGGTTTTTCTTATTTTTAAGGAATTATGAAAACCAAGGACTGTATTTCTCTGAAAAAAAAGTTATTTATGAATTCCCCTTGGGTCTATTTTTCAGGAACTTGGTTATGAGTTTGGTTATTTGGTTATTCTTCTCAGGGAATATTCATCATGGAAAAACTTGGTACAATTGTTTCATCCAAATATGTTTTTTTAATTACTTAATGTGCTAATAAAAATTATAATAAACAAAAAGTAATAATAACCCAGAAGTTGCTTTTAGCCTAATTATTTCTCAAAGGACACTGAGGGGCCTCGGTTTAAAAAGTAGTGATAGTACCACATAGTAAATAGGAGACAATTTTCTCCCTTCTAAAGTACTGCATAATATAGATTCACCAAACAAACCAAATTCTAAAAGCTATATTCCGGTATTTGCATAATTCCTATTTTAGCACGTTAATTTTATTTTTTAAAACAACCCTATTTATTTGGTGTGAAAATTAAGAATCCTCCTCCCCCTCCCCATGTCCGGTGTCACTTACTACTCAGTGGTAAGTGCTAATAGATGCTGAGTTTAAAGGAGATGCCTTGAAAACTGACTCTCTTTCAGCTGTGATGGCAATCAGACTTGCTACCGACTTCTTACAATTGAACAATGAATGATTTTAGGCCCTAAGGACATACGCTAGTGTTATTTTCAGGCTTGTCAAATGAATAGTTAGAAATATTTGAGGGGCGCCTGGGTGGCACAACGGTTAAGCGTCTGCCTTCGGCTCAGGGCGTGATCCCGGTGTTGTGGGATCGAGCCCCACGTCAGGCTCCTCTGCTATGAGCCTGCTTCTTCCTCTCCCACTGCCCCTGCTTGTGTTCCCTCTCTCGCTGGCTGTCTCTATCTCTGTCAAATAAATAAATAAAATCTTTAAAAAAAAAAAAAGAAATATTTGAAGCCTTTGAAAGGTCCTACGCATTATAATTATCAGACTTTCCTGGCATGCTCTACACACACCAGTTATAGTTACTTGGAGCTTCCGTATTGCTAACAATTCTGTCATTTCCAAACTAAGACTATTCTTGCTTTTCAATAAAAGAACATTTCATTAATGAATGTGGTCAACTAGCAGCAACGTCAACGACTGACACTCTTTTGCAGGAAGAGGTAGCCAGATTCAGGAAGGCGAGATTTTCCCCCAGCATCTCTTAAGTCATTGTGATTCTAACAAGATTCGGGGCTTTACATTGGAATCATTAACCAAATTTCAAGGAGGGAGAGGAAGGGAGTGCATTAGAAACATACGGTGGAAAGACAATTTCTGGAACCTTGTAACTAAAATGGATCAAAGTAAGAAGTGAAAGATAAAAGTAAAAAAAATAATAATTCAAAACAAGATTATTTTTTAAAACTAAGTAAGTAAGGAAGCAAGTGGCTAGGACTTCCTCCAGTAGTTATAAGGATGCCAGGAAAAGGGAATTGAGTTCTGGGCAGAGAGTAGACTGTGCTTTAGTTGTTCCTGTTTAGGAAGTTAAATGCTTAGGGAGGCACATTCCCTCTTTCAGGTCAGCGGGGTACCGTTTAGTACATTACTGCTAAAGTACCCTGGTGACCTGAATGAATTAATGCAGCTTCCAAAGGTGCTTAACTTGCAAGCACTGAGAGCTCAGGCACTAGAAGTGATAAATATTCTATTAGTTCTTTCCATGTAATATACCAAACATCCAAAAATGCCAGTAAAAGGAAGTTTCTTTAGAGTGAAAGAATTCCATTGTGACAGGAGACATTCAGACAACGATTTTAACCAGCAGTTTCTCCTTCCGGCTTGTAGATGACCCAACAGGTGTTGAGTCCATCCTTCTAGTTGGCTATGTTCGGACTGGCCCACTCTTGTGTTACACTGCACTGCACTATCTTTAAGGGAATCTGCTAACTTGAAGGAATAAAAGTGGGCTCCAAAATGATTAAGCCCTAGATAAAATTGTTCAGTTTGCCTCTGGTGCTCTGGCCTTCCTTTTCCTTTCCCACTCTCCATCGTCCTATCCTCATGTGCAATGGAAAGTTTTCTCATTAGCAGAGCCTCATGATGTGGCCTAGAACTCCAGCACAGGCTCTTACTGTCTGTGAGGACTTGGGCAAAGCATTTTGCTCTGAAACTCAGTTTCCCATATGTCAAATGGGAATAGTAACATCTAACTGTTAGGAAGAGTAAAATGAGATAATGCAAATAAAAAGTCTAACTTCGTGTGATTGTTGTCAGCCTCTGTCCTCTTTTTAAGTGGATAAATGGATGTCAATTATCAATATGGTTTTACCCTTGACAGAACATCTGGCATACTTTTGGGATATTTTTGGTAAGATTTCTTCCCAATACCTCATAAATCATATAAGACAATCGATTGCTAACTCTATTTATAAATGAGACTCTTCTTGACACAGGACACATAATCATGGATAAAAAAATCAATATTTTAAAACTTTAAAAGATTCCCTTCCAAACTTGAGTGAAGCGATACAGCTGGACTTATCAATAGCTCATTTCTTTCCATCTTCTGGTCTGCATTCCACTAATTTTATCAGCAGATAATCAGAGACAAAGAATTTTTCAACTTTAACCTTCCTCTACATTACTCTTTAATTATTGCCTAATGGGAAAATACAACCTTGACATTTATTCTGTAAGCAACAAGAAGAGAGAGATTCGTATTCGATGCTACTTAACATTTCCAGTGAAAGAAAGGCTTTAGGAAAATCTGAATCAATAAAGTCTTAAAAGTATGGCCCAATATACTTTTATATTGATGTGTACATATTTTATATAATATGTGAAAGTATCATACTCAAAGCTACAAAAATACTTCTCCTTAAAGATGAGAAAACTAGAATATGAATATAAGATTATAAAACGAAGTGAAATAAAATGTTGCCACACGTAACTGTTATTATCTATGATAATAACAAACTCGTCCTCGTAGTAACTTATCTTGAAGCAGAACTCTGACAACATTATAAACTGAATTCACAAAGATTCTTCAAGAGTCAAACTAAATTAGCATACTGATCCTATAAGGGGGTTGACTGAAGTTGTAATCTGACGTTTTGCATTCTTTATTAAGTGGTTTTCTTCTTCATTTTCTAGGTAATACATCAGTAGCATCTTCCTCACGTGTGAAGAAACATAAATGTTCCAACTAATAGAAAAGCTCTGTACTGCCTTAAATTCCCACCATGACCCTTGCCTAAAACTGATCAATAAAGTCTTGCAATGCAAGAGAGCAATAAGAGGAAGTCAAGATAATCAAGTGACACTGTTCTACAACTACTGAGGACCCAAGAGAGCAGTCACACTCAGTCCCTTGACCAGCCATTGTCGGAAAAAAACAAAAACCAAACCAAACCATGGAAGCTTTTGATGGCTCGTATATGGGGTTCAAACCTTAATTTTATTACTATCCCTGCCACACTGGAAGAACAGAGTGAGTTCAGAAGCATCACCTTAGGGAAGATGGCATATATCCTACCACACTAATGGGACACAACCTCCATCAACAGAGACTATGAGCTGGCACATAGTAAGTGCTCAATCAATGCTTCTGTATCTATTAGAAGTAAAACTTGGGATATCGTTCAGGTATTCTGCAAACAAGACATCAGCCTTTGTGCCTGTATCAATCCTCACACTTCTCTGGGGTTATAGGATCTCTGAAGATGTTTCCTCGTGGGCTATAGGGGGCTGTGCGCCTCCAGTGTCACTCTTATTTGAAAAAATCGTATCGTCATAAGCTCTCCTGAAATACACTGATAATTTGGGAAAAGTGCCTTTTAAGGCTTGAATTATCTGAATAATGAACAAATCTCCACGTCTAATTGAACTCAGCCTGAGCATAGGCTCAGACTCAAAGCAAACTTGGGAAAGCATTTCCAGTAGAACTCAGGCAGGCCAGATGTTCTGGAAGCAGAACCACGGTCATTATGCACATGCCAGCTCCTCCTCACTGCACCCCGGGCCAAGACCCTTTCAGCAGCGCAGGGCCTGCTTAACATATGACTCTGGCTGCATTACTGCGTGGCATCCCAGCACCCATTTGAACATTTCAGCACTTTTAAACAAGCTCCACGGACAGGGACTATTAAATTGAAGCCAAAGCAGCACGCGGGAGAGCCCATTAATTATGAGGTAACACCTCTGTCTGCATTACCTAAATGACCTCGGGCGGCTGACACATAAGCGATTTACTACTTTTGGTTAAACCATACCTACACTTCACATGAGACAGAACGAACACAAGTTATACAAAAACCATCATATAAATCATAAAGTATGAGTTGACATGGCCCTAAAGTGAAGTGAATAGTAGTGTCAAATTTTTTTACTGCGTTTCTGAGATGAGGGCCGGTATGATGTGTGTGGGGCCATGTGGGTTCGGAAGGAGATAAGTGAGGGAAGCTCTTAGGGTGGGGCTCTGCCCTCCCCATCCCGGACAAAATCATGACACCCCTCACACGTTCCAAAATTCATCCAGATTAAGCAGTTCCTTTAAAACAAAATGTACCCTGGGAAAGACCTGAAAGTCATTTACACCTTTGAATGCACAATTCTGCTTTTATGAAAAGGCTTCTTTCCCCTTAATTAAGGGGATGCTAGTTTTCTTTGGGGAATTAGATGGGTAATCTTGCAACAGGGAGCATTTCCATGAAGAGAAGATCCAGATGGGATAAAATAGTAAAGATTTCAGAGAAACAGAGAACAGCGTAATAGCGTGTGCCTGACATGATGGGAGATGGTAGCCCCGGTTAAGGAAAGACATGTTGAAAATAAAATAGGAGGGTTCCTTTGCACACTTGGCTTTCTTTAAATTTTGTCTGGGTTTGCGAACAATTTCACACACTAAAAATCACTTTATGTATTCTGACATGGATGTAGTAAGTTGCTACTGCCTGGTCTAAAGTAATCCTTTTGATGTGTAGTGATATATGTTTTTTAAATTTGGATAGACAGATTTTTAGTCATTTTTTTTCCAGGGGAATACAAAGACGGTTCTCAGCTCACAATGTAATATATCACTTGCCATGGGATAGCAGTGAGAAAGTCCATATTTGAGCTGGAGTAGCCGTGCTGGAACACATGGCTGGGCTTCAGCAAATGTCAGCTTAAAAACAGAAGGAGACGTAGCAGGTAGAGCTGGCCAATTACACTGCGATCTGAAAACACCAGTGATTTATTAGTTGCTATTTGCTAACCAGCTCCTCTCCATTTGATCTGCGTATTTATTAGTTATAAGTATTATGCAAGCATGTATTATTGCTCGGCCACAGAAACTGTTTTTTTCAATCTCTGCTTTGTCTTTTTATATGAGAACACAATAGAATAATTTGAGCTGTGATTACTTTTTTAAAACGAAATCTCGCAACCGGAATTAAATTTCACAGTGCATTTCAACCTTGAAAGAAACATAAATCTGCAACTAATACAAAAAAGTGTAAAAATTTCCATATTCAGGTTAATGTTTGGCAACAGAAAAGAATAACTTTTGTTTATCTCTGAAAACAGCTTTCTTCATCTAAACAAATGACTGGAATAAGATTAAGAAAAACCTGTTTTGGTTTCTTAGATACACACACATATTCCAATTTCCTTTTGCACAATGAGTTTTATGCAAATGTGTACCACACAATCTCCTGACCTCTTTTACCATCACACCGGGACAATGACAGTTCAATAATTGAAACGGTACATATCTGGTATATTTGATTTTAAATTGCAAAGTTGGACTCAGGCCTATTGAAATGAAAATGCTTGTGATTCTTTGTTAATTCCAAACTGATCGGGTTATTACTTCCTACTAGTAAAAAAAAAAAAAAAGAAAGAAAGAAAAAGAAAAAGAAAAAAAGGTAGGTGAAGCTAATTATTCCATTTTTTATTTCCTTGCCACCTTCTTTTCCCAACATGGCTCCTTGCATTCTCTTCTGTGACCCTCCCCCACACCTTGATTTTAGTTCTTAACCCGGATGCTTTCATCCATAACATGGATAATGAGAAAACTCCAAAAATGTTCCTTGGGGGAATGTTACACTAAAAGTTACCTAGGACTAAATCCCACGTGTGTTCTTTTGCTCACCATGGAGACAAGAGATTCATTCACTGCTCTCAGCCAATTTGAAATCCAAATATGAAAATAGCATTATGGAATTCAGACTATTCTGCTTCCCTACTAGCAGATGCAGAAAGAAAAAAGGCTGGTATAATTAAGCTTTTGACTTTGAACCAGCAAAGCTGTGAACACCTCACTTAAAAATACATACAATATTATAAGAGCAGCTGACATGCAGGTGTGGCAACAGGATTTGCAAGCCCTGCATAGGATGGGGGTAAACCAATCAGCTGGCTGGAAAAGTCTTGTCCGTTCTGTCTGAGCCAAGAATAAACTAAACTGTAAAACGGAAATATGGCCAAAGTCGTATGTGTTCTTCCGTTCGAATGTGTAGTGCTAAGTGGTTTTCATTATAACTTTTTTACTCAACTCTTTAGAAAAAGTTTGGGATCATTTAAGAGGGAGACCAATTGTAATGCATTTTTATCTTTTAAATGAGGGTTGGAAGTAACAGGGTTTCTTTAATACATATCTCAGGCTATTCACTTATTCATCCTACAAATATTGAGGATTTATTCTGTGACTATCAACTGCTGAGAATTTGTAGAGGACGCAAAGGTGTGAAATTAGAAGAATATAATCAAATCCAATAAAGTGGTTAGTGAAGGAACACGGCTTTTGCGTCCTATCTAGATCTGGACGTCCATGCAGATACACACGTGCACACTTTACCTTACGACACTGACTGTAGCTATCTACACACTCAGTATTTGTTAACCTCACTTTAAATATACTTTTATACATGGAAAGGGAAGATTAAGGGCAATCTGTAGTTTCATTTTATTGTTTTAATTTCCTAGACCAATTTTGCTTCATTGTTAAAATTTCTGAAGGAAAAATCAAAATTTAATAGTGTTTAGCGCTTCAGAAAATTTTGCTTGAAGAAGTGAGATTTTCTTAACAATAACAAAATTCCTCTTTAAAAAAATTCTAAGGAAAATAATACTGCCAAAAAAATGAATGCAGCTTTGTTTGTTTTTGCAGTCATCGTTAGCAATAGACATAAAGGTATTCTTTTTTTTGAGTCCATATGGGAAGATCATCAACACATTCTGCCTCTGGGTCCTTTGCCAAAATACCATAACCCGCAAGCCTTCTACCTTAAACATAAAAGGAAAGGTGTTGTTCTGGTCAAATAAAGAAATAATTTTTACTAGCATACGTCTAATGTTAAAGCTGCCTAAATCCTGCCAAATACATTAAAACAACATCTGTAAAACAGATTTTCATTAAATTGATCAGTTTAAAGTTAAGCAGCTAGGCAGATGATGCTTTTAAGCTAACCCTTAACCTTTAACCTTTAACCTCCTTAAACTGGAATAAGGACACACACTTCTTTTAGTAATACTGCTCCAGGTTGACAATGCAAGAGGTAAAGTGGTCTATTCAAATCGAACTGACACATAACCACATTTAGAGTGTTATGAATCAATATGTTGTCAATAACGAGGAAAGCTGTTTTCTCACAGCTCTGTATTTGTCTTATAACTGCTACTTGTCACTTTCCCTTAAAGTCTGAATAATTCACGATGCAAAATGATGTAAATTAAACTCCTAATGAAAATGAATTTTATATAGGAGATTATTGTCTAGTCATTAACTCAGAAACTATTTTAAGTCTAATTTTAATATTTCAGCCTATTACAAACCATCATTTTTTTTTTCAGGCCCAGGCCAATTTGTTAGGTTCTCATTTAAAAGCAATTAATGTTACTTATGAAGCAATTTCATTTTGCCGACACAAGCCGACCAAGCTTGCTAATATTCTCATTACTACACTTGAAAATCCTCTATCTCTGACTCAGACAGTTTCTGTAAATCAGTTTCGAAAAGGCATCCTCAACATACTGTTACTCTGGAGTATTTTTCTAGTTACTACTAGAAATAATGAATGCCCCTTGAAGGATAATACAAAATAATGTAGTTCGATTGTCCGATACCAAGTTTCAATAGTTCAAATATTTATCTCCTCAATCTTCTCTTAATTCAAGGTAAGTCTGTTCGAAGTATGTTTTTGTTCGTTGGCTGACCAGTTTTAGATGCTAGGCTACAAAGACACTTGAGTATTTAAGAGATGAGCAAATAAAGAAGAGTGGGGGACAAGTAAATTTTTATATGACTTTATAACATTTTTAAGGGAGAGTACATATATTCTTTGGTTCTGGGACCTAAAGCTCTGTCTGCTTCAAAATCCTCTTTATAGGGGCGCCTGGGTGGCTCAGTCATTAAGCCTCTGCCTTCAGCTCAGGGCGTGATCCTGGCGTTCTGGGATCGAGCCCCACATCGGGCTCCTCCGCTAGGAGCCTGCTTCTTCCTCTCTCACTCCCCCTGCTGTGTTCCCTCTCTCGCTGGCTGTCTCTATCTCTGTCAAATGAATAAATAAAATCTTTAAAAAAAAAAACCCTCTTTATAAACAAGCTTTTATCTCATTTGGTTGTTACATTCGAAGGCAATATCCAACTCTCCCTGAAAAGAAACTTCAAGAGTAACTCTGACACTTAGCAAATCGTTCTGCAGATAGTGAGGGAGAGCAACTCATACTCAGGAAAGAATGAATAAACTTAATACACACACACACACACACGTTTAAATAATCATCAAACAATTAGATTAAACAACTTTTCCTGAGAAAATAAACAGTAACACTCTACCTTTCTTCAGCTTCCCACATGAGATCAATAAAATAGAAAAATTTGTACATTTATATCTTCTATTCACAACATGTTAATTTAAAGTGTTAGAGGAGCTGCTTGAATATAAACACAGTTCATGAATATTCTATATAGCTCCCAGGGTCGAGATCTATTATTTATACAAACTTAATGTTTGTTTTTTTTCTCCTAGGTATTCTAAAAGTTTTAATAGGTCAGGTATCAACAGGAAAAAAAAGTTGACAATTGAATGGTAAAACCTATGAATTATAATACAATTAATCGTTTATATTATATTTTCAATAGCATCGACTTAGAAGCTTGCCATCTTACATTAGGGCTTGTACTCCCCTCAAACTGTGTAACCCAAATCTAATGCTTTTGTTATTGATCCACAGAGCACCCATGTCATAGGAACAATGTTACAGGTCCTCACGCCACATCTTTAGGTTTTTACACTCAGTACGTCAATCTAGAATTTGAACTTCAAGAAACAACCCAAACTAATTGTGCCAGCCCCAACCCAAATAAATAATTCGTGCACCTGCTCTCAAGATCCACAATCTGCCCTTTTTGCTGTGTGTTTACAGTTTGAAATAGTATTAGAAAAGCCATAGGTATTATAATCGCTGGTTGACTCCTGATAGTATAGTTATCACTGATTTCTAGTATAAATCAATAGATAACACTTGCAAAATGGATTTTGTAATCATATTTAGAGCTTGTTACAATGACTAATGGTTTGCAATATTTTCTGAATTTTAATATCCTCTAGACAAAAGAAGTTTCTAATAAGTTACCAAGTTATTCATCATAGAAATGAATCTGTTACATTTGTACAAGAACCAAGACAATCAAGACAATCTAGTAAACAAACTCACAAAATAAATTAACCAGTAATTAGGGTTTAGAAAAAGTCAAGACAAGTTGTGTAATAAATGGTGCTCACCAGTTGCACATATTCATTACATCTGCATAGTTTTTTCCAGCAAAGATAAAAGTATATTTGCCAATTAATGAACATTTTTATTTGCGCCACACCCAGTGGAGGGAATAAAAACATTACTAGCTGGGAAAGGTCATGCAAAATAACAACTGAGTTAAGTAGAAGACTTCCAACTGATGCTGAGGGAGAGTGTGTTTACTCAAAACTTACGGAAAAACAATGGAATACACACACACACACACACACACACACACACACATATCGTGTTTAGATCGTCCCTGTTTGACACCAAACAAAAGACGATGCATTCTTGAAGTAGAACTGATTTTGTGATCCGTTCCCTATTACCATTAACACTTAGCTAAGAGTGGTACTACGTTTGGGTTTTTTTTTTTTTTTTTTTTTGATCAATCGATCAAAGGGGGATAACAATATTATTTTATCTGTGAAAATACTCAGGAAGGTTATTTTCTTTCTGGGAAGCCAGTAAAGCGATCGATGTCACTGAGACAGGTATAAAAGGGACATAAGGCAGATCTTTTAAACAAACTCTCCAATTGCATGTATCTCAATACACGTTTAGTAATGTTAAGCAGAAACTGTGTACCTTGCCCTTCTATTTTTTTTTTTTCTATTTCTTTTCTTAACTTGCAGATTTGTGCTCCAAGCTCTGAAACAGTTAATTCCCTTCTCTACTCTGTGCCAACGGAAATGGATGTCACTGCTTACCTTGTAGAGCTTCAGGGCCGCCTCATGCCTGTGATTGGTGGTATGCAAGCGTAATTTATCCACACTGTTGGTGTAGTAGTCACAGGCATTACATTTCAGGTGAACAGGGTTGCCAATGGCAATGCACTTCAGCCTCCACTCATTGCTTTTGCCCCCTTCTTTAATGTGAGCCACCAGTTGATATTTCTGCATATGTTTATCAGTCTTGCAGTGGAGCTGGAAGTTGGCTTTCAGCTGAGTGTTGTAGTTACAGAGCTTGCACTGGTAGATATCTCCAATTACAGCCCTCCATTCCTCTTCAGGGAGAGAGCGCTCACTGCTCACATGCACACTTAGGGCCTCCAGGCTGTCAGAGGTGAATTTGTTGCAAACAGCACACTGGAATAGCTTCAGCGCTGGGTCACTGATATAAGGTGACAGCTCTCCTGCAGTAAGGAGGGACAGGTCATCACCCATTAGCTGACCACTGGCAAGCCGGATTTCAGGCGGCAGCTCATTATTTACTACAGGAAAAAAAAATTAAAAGGAAAAATAGAGACTAGAAAACACAGCACACACAAAGGAATCTGTAAAATAAAGTCTTGACAAGGAATGTGCTTTCTCTAGAGCTTAAACTATAAAAAGCTGTAATAGGATTGAATCAGGATCAATTACAATCATCCCTTTCAACTTCTAAATTCCCTCATCAGATAGCTTTAATTACTCCTACTGGGCATGATGTCATTCTGAAATTTGTATTTTCGAGGGCAAGAAAGTTGATCAATACCATAACAAAACAGTCACGTGCTTGCAATTTAAGAGCCTAGATAAACTTCCATAAGCGCTAATTGTTATTTTGCAATTTGTCTAAAAGCTTGATGAGATTTGGCTAATACTGCCCGCGTGCCTGTAATCTACTGCCAAATACCTGGGATAAGGTAACGGTATTACTGTTAGTTTAATTGTCTTCAATCACAGACATTAAAATATTTTTCAAAATATTTAATTAAAAATCACGGTAGGCCCTTTTGAAGCTCAAGTTGGGTCTTTTAGGGAATAATGGCTGAGACTGACGCTACAAGCCTTGTAAGGTACAGCTAATGACTGTAGGGCAACTAATGCAAATTAGCATTTGTTAATCAACCTGCTGAATGAAGAGGGAGTTTGCTGACTCCTCTTATGCTGCCCTTCATCCCTTAACTCCTTCCTCTCTGGAGTTAATTCAGGTTTGAAGTAAGGCCCAAATGGTTTCATTATCCAGCTGAAAGACAAAGTCCCTTCTAGTAAACTGTCCCCAATTTGTTGGCACTCACCACTTTATCTGGGTGTATCACGCCAAATCAACATGTGATTAGAAACTAAGAGTAGCGCAGAAAAGCAGTAAATACTAACCGAGTCCTGGTGCCAAGGCGGCCGCTGTCGCCGGATCCAGCTGGAATGGATTGATCATCAGTTGTGGGTCGGCGGGGTTTTCCAGCTTCATTCCGGTCAGGCCTATGTTCTGGGCTAGGTAGTACTGGTAGAGCTCTGCCTCGGCCGGAGCAAGGCCCAAGTGCAAGTTATGCTGGATCTGCTTCATGTTCTGCTGCAAAAGCATCATATTATGCATGTGCTTTTCACTGGTCATATGAATTCGGAGGTTCCTTGCGACGTTGGTTTCATAATCACAAACCTCACACCGCCAGGTGGGTTTCTGCTTGGGTTTGGATGGAGAGGGTGTTCCGCAGCCACTGAGGCTGGTGTTGGGGGCTGGGGCAGAGTGGCCAAACACCTGCTCACCATTGCCATTTTGGAGATTCTGAACATTGTTCAGGTGCTTATCCGACTGCATATGAATACTGAGGTTGCCTTTGGTAGTGGTAGAGTAGTTACAAACCTCACAACGGAAGGGTTTATAGCCACACGTGTAACTCTCCCCCCGGGCAAGCCTGGGGTGAGGCTGTCCAGTCTTACAATACACACAAGAGCCGCCCGGCTCAGGGTGTTTCTCCTTCATATGGGCCTCCAGGGTCTGCTGATATTTGTAGTGCCAGTTACATTTGGGACATTTGAGGGTTTTGCATGAGTTCCTTGAGTGCATCATAGTCATATGACCACCAAGAGACCTCGAAGAGCCCAAAACCGTGTCACACTTTGGACACTCGATGCCGCTGCCCGGTGAGCCGTCTCCTCCGGGCCCTGGTGTGCCAGGAGTACTCGGGGTGAAGCCATGCTGGTGAGGAGTAGCTGAACTGTCTTCGTCTCCCCGGGCCGTCTCACTCGCGTGAGCAGCTGTGGCACTGTCTTTACTGGCACCTGCCTCCGCAAAGTCCTTGCCACCGATGCCGTAGTTATTAGCAACACCGCCGCTGGCCCTGACGGCAGCAGTCTGTTTTTTCTTCTCTGCGTCATCAGACACAGCCGCCGAGGAGGACGAGGTACCCTTTTCAATAAATTTTAGCACACTGGATGATAAAGGAGAAATGCTTTGGTTTAAGAGAGGGAAATCTTTGTTACCAATACTATCGGTGAGCTCGCCTAACGCTTCCTCGTCGTCAAGTTCATTGGAGTAGGCATCCTCTTCGTCCTCGTCTCCCGCTTCGGTGGGTTCGCTTTTGACAGGGCACTCCCCGTTGGGGTGTAAAACGTTGCTTTCTTTTGGCCTTTCACAGTTGTTCTCTTGGTCTTTGCTCTCTGACATCTTGCTAGACTCCGACGATGAGTGGCTGAGGGAGACAGAGGTAATTGGGGTGTTCACGACTAAACTAGACAGCCCCCCCAGATTCACTTCAGCCTTTGGCATTGGGGTGATCCCTAGCGGCTGCTCTGCCGGGCTTGAGGTGCTCGCACTCCCCTTCAAGAAGGCAAAGCCAGCCGGCAAAGAGTCACCATTTTCCACATGAAAAGCGCTCCATAAACCGCGGAAGGTTGGATCAGGTCCTATGAGGTTTGTAGTAGAAAAATGGGGATACACAGAAGTGGATTTTTTTGGTTCCAGAAAGCTTATAAGAGGTTCTTTGTCTTTGCCGATCCCCTGTATTATGGCGGAGACGCATTTGTTACCGAGGAGCTTCTGCTCCTCCTCATTGAGGGTCATCCGATGATCGTGCACAGCGTGGGTTACAAACGACCTGATATAACCGAAAGACAACTTGCACAAGAAACACATTAAAACAGGTTTCCTTTTCCCATCGCTCACACAACCATCGAATTTGGACAAGTCCACATTGTTGGGGACATCTTTGGACACACAGGAGTTTTTGGCTGAGCCATCACTGGTTAGATAGTCTTTCTCTCTCTTGTGTCGGAGATCATAGACACGGAAACTGTGCAACACAGGACCAACTCCTGCTAATGCTGAGGTATTTGGGAAAGCCTGATCGGCTGTAAATGGTTTCCCGAGGGATGAAGCGATATGAAAAGTGTTGATGATCTGTGGGTAGAACGACAGAGGTGCAGAAGCAGACTGATCACTCTTCTCTCCAGCAGATGCCAGGGAGTCCAGAAACATCGCTGTGGAGAAGAGTTTGCTATTTGCCCCAGTCTGTGCATTCTGCCCACTTTCTTTGGAGTCCTCAATTATATATGCTGACCCATCAGGCTGGTAAACTATCTCCCCTGTTAAATTTTCCACGTCACTGTCCTCTAACTCGCTGATTTCGCTCTCGTTGTCATCCTTCAAGACGGGAAGGCGGGCATTAGGGCAGTGGTGTTCCATGTATTTCTGTAAACTGGGAAAAGAAGTGGCACATTCGTTGCAGGGTATCTCCTTTGCTGAGGTAACCTGAGTGGCAGCTGCATTCTCAACGCTGAAACCCAGCAAGACTTCACTTTTGCGCTCATCCGTTTTCAGGTTGTCATCTGTGGAGCTGTTTTCCCTGTCAGGCTCCATCCCTGCAACTTTCTCTGGCACCTCATTATCAAGTTGTGTCGTTCCACATAGCTTTGATGTGCTCTGCCCATTTTCCTGCCTTGAGATAGGAGGGGAGTCACAGGTTTCCATGGCAATTGCTACATGGGGATCTCATTTCATCCAGCCTGTCAGGGACCTGGATAAAAAATAAGGTGAGAGGAGCCATTTTTATTAAATAATGACACAGCTCACTAATAGCCCATCACTAATTTACAGCTGCTGTAAACTTGACTATCTAAAAAGGTGAGGGGGAAAAACTTAAAACCAGCATACCTATCTATCACAGACAGACTTTGTATAAATGTAGCAAAATAATGTAGATAGCTATCACAGGCATGCCCAGACATCCAAGGTGTTTTTGAAATCGCTGTGAGCATTCATCATAAATCTAAAATTTGTATCGGTGATCCGTATGTTTTTCATTTCTGGTTGCTGAAAACATATGTAATGTACGTAAAGGCTTTAAAACCCCCTTTATAGCAATAGAAATGTAAATGGCTTTCATACATGACAGCAGAAATACAAGAACAACAAAAACACTTGTAATTTAAAAATTTACCTTTTACTTTATCAGGCAAGGACTAGAAGGAGGGGATGAGTGTGAGAGGGAGACCAACAATAAAGGAACCTTAAAATTAGAAATATTACAGTCACAGGCAGCACAGACCAAACTCTTCTCTGGTTTTCATTTTGCCAGTAAATCAGCTTACTACAAATCTTCCTTGTGCAAAAGCTCTCAGCAGGTATCTGGCTGGCCCTGATTAAGCACCAATCACAATTCTTCCCCACACTTCAGTCCCCTCAATGGGTAACAGAACAGAAATTAACATTTACTGCAACCGGTGCTATCATCCTAGGGGACAATCGCATTCACTCAGTTTTTTTCACTGCAATACGTAATGAACACCATTTCAAATACCAGTTTGATGTTATCAATCCTGGTGAGTTGCTCATCTCTCAACCAACTGCCTCAATCAACGTCTCCCCTGGCTTAACAAATCATATGCAAGCACTAGTGATGAAAATCCTTCAATCATTTAAAAAAAAAATTTTTTTTAATTTTTTAGTTTTTTGCAGGCAGGCATCTCAGACCATAAATTCCCTTTGTTGAGAACAAGATGCACTTTGTAAAGTCATATCAGTTTCTGGCAGCAGGATAAGGTACCAGGAAAAGCTGGGCATTTATTGGTGAAAATGCATTTCCCTTCTGTGTGCGTGGGTGTTTGTGGTGTGTGTGTGTGCGCGCTCACTTGTATGTGTGCCTGCAACCCTGAGCTACTGTAATAGCAGCTTGATTACAGTTTAAGCTTCTCTGAGTCCCTGCAGATCTCTCCATTTGCAGAATGATGGCACTGTACACAACAGTTGAGTGGTCTGAAACTTTAGTATTTATTTTCAGCCTATGACACGGGCACTGTCTTGGTTTTATGAAACAGGTAAGCAACCTTCGTTCAAATCTTAAAATTGAAGGGACTCGTAACTTCAAGGCAACTAGCCCCTTAATTTAAAAGCATCAACACTTTCACATGTGCTGGTGATTTCTGAAATAAGAAAGGCTGACATTGCTCTATTACATCACATATTATATTGTTTAAGAGAGACATGCAGTGCCTCACTCTGGATGCCCCTCACCCTGCTATATGCTATTGCATAGACTTCACAGTGGCAGAGAGCTAAGAAGAAAACAAAATTCTGGGCTCACCAATATTACTATGTGTTTTAGAAATTCCTTTTTAAGAGTTCTTAAAAAAGAAAGACATCATTGAAGGTCACTGGCATATTAAGTATGAAGGATAACTTCTTAATACTCTCTTTACTGTAATCGAATTTAATCTTGTCCACTAAATCAGAGAGGAAGTGATCAGTTTAAAATACATCAAAAGATCTACATAGATGGAAAATGAAATCAAAATTCGTTTTGGTATCTGCAATGGTGAAAATGATGCCCTAATTGCTCACGAATCAAACATCACAAAGCTTAGTGTGTAATTTTAATCATTGATGAGCTCCAGGTTAATTATCCTCATGGCATGCATGCAGCTTTTAAAACCCACTGAAATAATCTGACAACCAAAAGCATGAAAACCTAATAATTTTCTAATTAGTCCACAAATATTAATGTTTACCTTTGCAGTTACCAAATCTGCACAATGTGTATACATACAGAAGGCAGCAAAATGCCTAAAATAGAATCCCCTGCTAGACTGAAATGAGGAAGTCAGGAAGGGACTAGAGTTGGAGTGGAAATAGGATGGTAAATAACACAGAATTAATGATCCTAGATTAAAATGAAAAGTTTCAAAACCCAGGGTGTTTTTCCCCCTATCATCAGGTAACAGGCTCATATGTGGAAGGAGATTCACCTTAATTACAAAAGTAAGAAAAGTTCCCAAACACTTTACAGCTTTGTAAAAGAGTTTCTAAGCTATTTTTATTACCATTTTAATTCTGTTTTACCTATACCCCTACAACAGTTCTCAGCCCACAGAAACACTTGCTAGAATTATTACACACATGCTGAATGCACCTCAAATGACTTATATATAATCTGTAGTTAATAATTCTGGCCAGATACCGAATGGACTCCACAATGTATCACCTCAATATTTCTTTATATGAAGTAGATCCTATCTTTTTTTATTATCTTAATAGGGCTAGAAGTAACTTTCAAAAATGTAATGTTACTGCTATGAGGAAAAAATTACGAAAACTAAAGAATCCATCACAGGTCAAAGCAGTAGGATACATTTTGTTACAATATTCCCACATAATTTTACAGGAAATTGCCTATCAATTTCTTCTCAATAAGCTACACATTAATCAGAAACTGAATCAAGTACATAATAAGTCTTCTATACGATCAAATTTACATTTCATTCCAAAAGCAACAACAGCAAACCCATCTGGATTGATACAACTAATAATGGATTAACTGACTTTTAAAATTTGTAGCTATTGACTCTGACCATGGCAATGTTTACCAGTATATTTTGATGGAGTCACTTTAGTTTGTACAGTTAAAAAGTTATTTAGATCAGTATACACATATGCCCTGAATATGATGCTAAGTGATTTCATTGTCATCAATGTCAGACAAGATCTTTCTTTTATCAATGTGACCCATTTAGGAAATTTACACTTAAGTTTTATAAGTCCCAGTAAAAAGACCACAAAGACAACCATTTAACTTAAACCACAGAATTAATTTCAAAATAACTGCGTAACAAGTAAACTCACTATAAAAACCACTTCACCATTTAAGCTGTTTTCTTCTTAGTTTTTACCAATTTCTATTCTCTACTGCCAACCATTCTATTTTTTAAAAATCACCAAAGTCCTCAAGAAGTCCCAAAGAGAAAAACTAATATAATTTTAATGCTAAATTCAGAACAATACATACCTGCTGGTCTGCTTAGAATATGTGTACACATTTTTTGGTATTCTCACTAATTCACACAAGATCAGTGACTTTGATCGTGTAAAGCCCTTTTTCGGAACTAATGGACAATATGCAGAAAAAGAACTTTTATTGCTCGTTCTGCTTTGCTTTCGTCCTGCAGTCACTGCTGCCTAAACTCAGCTCTGCTAAATGACCAAACCCACCTACAAGGAGCCTGGCTAATGAAAGGGGGTGCTTTCTGAACAATAGAAGAATTCCTTTGCATTCAGAAAGCAGAGTTCCCATTAGAACCCAAAATCAGAGAGGCCAGTTTTACCTCTTTTTTTTTTTTTTTAATTGAGATTGTCCCAGGCCTCCTCTACGGTCCAGTGAGACAGTGCTTGTGAAATGATTAAAAAGAACGTGATCTGATCAAGAGGACAGAATAATGGGAAAGGAATGCTAGGTTAGCCACTCTGCTAAGTGCTGGGAAAGAAGACCAGTGCGCCCCTTAGCCTATTGTTTTTATTCTCCTCTGCTCTTCAGCCAACCTCCTCGCACTTTGAGTCTTTATTTGCTCCATTTTAATGGGTTAAAAGTTGTCCACTTACAAGAGAATTTGGTAACAAGTTACAAATCCTAAAAAAAATAAAAAAAAATAAAAAAAGAAAGGAAGAAAGAAAGAAAGAAAAATCCTTGAATTATATCAAGTTTCCAAAAGGTCATCACTGTCTCTGCTGTGGCCTTTTCCCCATTCCAAATCCTCTATCAATATGTCATAGTGAGTTAGGCAAAGACAAAAGAGAGGCACAGTGTGAAAACGGCACATATATCTAATCCTGACAAAGCAATGAATAGACCTTCACAAGTATAATTATACTTGTTTATTTGTTGCCACGTACAGAGAACTGATGAAAAAAATCCATCAAAGTGGTATTATGCAGACACCAAGAGCTTCTTTTCTTTGGTTGCTAAAGCCACATTGAGGCTTAAATTCCTTATTGTTAAATTCAGAAGAAAGAAAAAAAAAAAGATTTTTGGCTAGACTTTTTTTTTTTTTTGCATCAGTTGCTGACAGATCTTTTGTGTACTAGGCTGTATTAGCTCACACAGCTACCTCATTTTTACCCATGGTGGAATCCATAATTACAAACTACTGTACAGAAGCTTTTAAAAGGGTGTGGTGTACTGACCAGGAGAAGAGGGTAGTGAAATTGCCCTTTTCTCATAGTCTCTCTTTTGATATATCAAAACACAGGTAAAGTACCTGTGTGGAAGCACCATTTACGTCAGAATACATCTTTGATCTCGGTCTTTTAAGTTGGTGCTGGTGGTTTTCTTTAGTCATCTTTCTCTACAATTTGCTTATTTTAGTATATGTTTAGTATTTCATAAAAGATGACATAACTTCTTTCCCATTGCCGTATTAAAAACGTTAGCAAGAAGGAAGGCAGGACAAGGATGTCAAAGGATTGAAATTATTAAGTAAAAAGATTTCAAGTCCAACTATTGAGGAGCCGTTATGTTCCAATAGACACTAAATCAAATAACTTAACAAAAGCACATTTTTAGAGGTGGGGGGAGCCAAATAAGCTTCTTTTTTTCTTGCAGGATAGAAATATATCAAAGTAAAAGCAATCTGCATAGTTAATGTTTGTGAGCTTTACAATTTAAAACAGAAAAGCTGTAATTTTTCTTTGCTGGCAATCTGGAAACACTCTGGAGTTAATTACAGCTGATTCGGAGTGAACCACACAAACAAAGACCAGTCTATGTCCAGACAATTATACTGCATTAACCAGCTTAGAGCTTCCTGCTGATGTTTCAGGGCTCTTCTGTTACACCCTTCTACCTTCCCAGCACGAGAGAAAATGCTTCTGCAAGAAGGAATTAATGAAGAGAACTGCAAAAGAATGTGTGACGACCTCTCCTGACACGGCAAAAACTTTCCACCCATGTCACGACAAAGGGGAGAAGGTAATTAAGTTTGAATAGAAGGATGTAACCAAATATATTAAGCATTTAAAATAAGCAAATTTTTAAAGAGGGAAAGTTTACAAAAACACAAATGAGTGTGCAAGTCAACTAAGTCATTTTCCCTTATTTTCCTCATTAAAATCTAAATTAGCTATTCAATGCAGATTTGTTTCCTACTCTATAAACAGGACCCTTGTGATTGACCCTTAGTGGTCTTCTCCCTCGCTTCTCTCTTTCTCTTCCTCTCCTTCTCTCCCCATCCTCATTTTCTCTCATTCCCTCTCACATCTCTAACCCTATGTGGACTTTATGTGACAATTACATATCATTAAGCATATGTGTTGGAGAACTAAAGAGAAAAGGTACAGTTTGCCAGTTCTTAATTTGTATGGTTGTGGGCAATAGGAATTTTACTCAGTTTTCTTCACAACTTTAATCAAACTCCAGCGATTTTCCTTAGAGAGAAATCAATAATCTCTCCTTAACCAAATTACACTATTATATGACTCATTTTATTTGTTTGCTTCAGGAAAATTTCATAATCAGTGAGCAAGATGGACTCAATACTTTAGTTATTCTCTGTAAACAAACTTTGGTACTTCTAACCAATCTAGTTGATTTCTAATTTTCTTATTCATTCTAATTGAAAATGAATAGTTTGCATTGGTGTGAGACAAGGACATGAACTGTAATTATGTTCAGTGCCTCTTTCTGATTCTTTCTTTGATACTGTTTTGCTAGTATTCCAGCTGACCTTGGGGCTTTGTAGTGATTGCTTCATTAAAGGGTAAGGATGTCCTAATCAGCTAAAGCATTACTAGAAAGCTGTTGTTTGCCAATACACTGAGAGAATATACTGTTGTTCTTGTTTTTTTCCCTTTCTTTATAGAAGAAAAAAGGTATATCTGAATGGCAGTTACTCAGCCATACTTAAGTATTAATCATCTTCCCTTTGTCTCAAATACGCAAAGCAGGATTAGAGTTAAATGACTGTATGATCCTTTTCATTTTCTTCCCTAAATAAATGTTAATCTACAAATCAATCATGTATTATATTAAAATACATATAAATATACTTTCTGAAAATACTAAAAGGTTGTATAAATTACACTTAATTTTGCGAAGTATCTCAATAATGGACAGAATCATTTTCCCTTCTCAGACTCCTCTCCCTCAATCCCTACTATATTTGAAAGTTCAAGTCAATAACACTTCTAAATACAAAGCTTAAACGTGGACCTCTTTAGTTTTCCTTGGAAAAACATGGACTGTATCAATCATTTTTAGAGATTTTTAATCATATTTGCTATGTTTTTTATGTTTGTATTTCTAGTCTTTAAAATCTAATTGACTAATCTCTCTGGTTTACACACAATCTAAGAGTGTTTAGTTGATAATGATTTTGATTTGTCACCTAGTAACATTTAAAAAACTAATTGGCTTCGTAAAGGTATATATAACCATAGAATATTTGGCTTCAAAAAGATTTATCAGACTAGTGAAAACCATTCTGCACACATATTTATCTCATACACAATGTGAAGGCAATAAATTCTAACATGTACATGTATTTTTCCTTCTTTATCTATTATATAAAATCCATTATTGAGCTACCGATAATTAAATACTTAAAAGAGAAAACAGTTGGATAACTACCTGTATTTCATGATTCCCACCAATAGGATCTCATAACCAATGTTGCAGTAGTGTAAAAGGGTGAGTACATTCTTACTTTAAAAAAAAGATAAATGTCATTCTTTGCAGGCTAAACCCACCATAATTATCTTCATAAAGCTAATTACAGGTCAGGTATTCCAGCAAACATTCCTATTCCCTGAGCAATGATTTCAATGATTTCACACGATTTCAAAACAGTTGTAATGAAGAAAGCTATATGAACAAATTTTAAAATCACTACCAAGTACCTCTTATTATACAATACTCTTAGAGTCTACAAAATACATCTCTTTCTATATCCCAAGTAAATATTTTAAATCACTTTATATTAAAAACCACATAGGACTAGCATAATAGAGAACATAAGTGGAAAGCCAAGTTTTCTTCTGGATGAAATATTGGCAAATTTATATTTGATCACTAAGATTAGTTGGTTATTTCATTTCTGTTATGAAGAGCCCTTTGTGTGTGTGTGTGTGTGTGTGTGTGTGTGTGTGTGTTTGGCCTGAAAGTTAATTTGACTGCTGTCCATAAGTGAAGTGAGCAATTCAGTAATTAACTTTTGTGTTTTAAATATATGAACTTTAATTAGATTTCATTATAAACAAACAAACGTCAACCATAATTATAAGCTCCTTGGTTTACCCACATATTATCCCTTTTCAAACAAACTTGATGTCAGACAAATTAAAATCAAGCAGCCAGCAATTTTGAGTTGAATTTTACATGATCTGCTGGTAACCTGATTACTTTAACTTCAATATCATTACAGGAAAAGTATTTCAGGAAAAATAATGACAAGAATTCCAACAGGAGACAAGCTTAATTGTATTGATTCAAAAGATGCATGTTCATAGGAACCATGCTGAAGGAATAATGTTATCTCAAATCTACAGTTTCTATTAAAATGAAATTGTCCAGCATGAAAGAGGCAATTAAGATTAGTGTCTGCAGAACTAGAGATACTAAACTAACTAAATAATTATCTGGGCCCAATTATCTTATACTTTAAGTAGCAAAATACCAATGTGGAGCAACTACAAGGCATGAGGTTTGCAGGTTTATTTACTGACTGGTGTATCTATTAGGACCAAGAACAAGTGGAGCTGTCAGGACATAATGAAGGTAAATGATTAGTTAGCACCAAGCCTGAACTCTTCTTCAATGCAATAAGAGTTAATTAAAGTTTACCACCAAACATCAACCAAAGCAGGATGTTGATCAGGTTTCAGCATTAAGTGCAAACAGACAATAGTTGGCAGCAATTAGTGCAGCTATCAAATGACATGCAATGATAATTATACATTTAAAACAGCTAAAGAGCTGGGGGAAAAAACTAATCAGCTTCTTTGACGACAAATACTCAAAGGGCAGGAAACAGGTATCAGATTATTTCACTTTAACACTGTAAATCAATAGAATTAAACAAGAAAAGGTTGTATGGGTACATTATCTGAAAGAGAACAGTTCACTGGCTTCAAAATGAAATAAATCTGCTACCATTGGTCTATCAAAGATAAGAACTTCTGTAGCTAAAGAAAATAAGTTACTTTTCAATTAAAGTTTCAGCATGAAGTCTGTGTAAAGAAAGTTTAGCTTCTTAGTCTTGTGTAAATTCAACAATGCAACAAGTATTTCACTATCATTATTGTTATTTAAATTAAGTATTAACTTCCACTCTAAAATACTATCAAAAGTACTTTATGCCTGAATCTTACCTTTGTGTACTCAAATATTATCTCCCCCAAAAGCTTTTGGATATTAGATCTATTTTTTTAATGCAGCCGAATCTAAAACAAAAATACATATTTAGCATATTTTTGCAGGTCTTCCTTTGACGCCATTCAAATTTATGGCTTCAATCTTGCTTAAATCAATGGGCCCGCATATAACACATCCCTTACAAAAATTTTAATAAGTCACCTCGTTCTTTTCCATAGTTTTCTGGCCATAGTTTCCGTAGTTTCTGCAGCATGCTAGAGCATAACTCTAGAAATGCACCCATCCTCATGACCCCACCTCTCCATCTTTCCAACTAATTCTGTTATGCTAAGGATTTGTACACAGTGCTGGCTAATCCCAATATTTCCCTGCAGCTAAATCTAAGCCATGGCTGACTCCCAGCACAAAAATGTCTCTCTCCAAAAGCCCTTTCGCCCCCTTCAGCACTCATACACTCATTGGTCCTGACATTTTCACTTCAGCCATGACAAATGAGCTGATGACTCTGATGTGATTGCATGGGAGGATGGCTTTATCTAAAGATATATCATTAACTCTCATCACCATCTCTTAATATGGCTCTTCTGGGTTAATGTGTTGTGAAAATCTGAGGAAATTTTTGTGTAAATATATGCACTTTTAGTAGTAAGAGACCAACTTCATCAAAAGGAGAAAAGGGAAGCCAAAGTGGACAGGATCGGGGAAAAAAAAGACTAGCATTAACTAAATGTTGCTCTGGGGATTTAAGTAACTCTATTCGACCTCTGCCCCAGTGCAAACCAGCCAGATGACTGTCTCTTAAAGGTCCCTTCTCCTCAACATGGGCGGCTGGAGCAGAGCGTAATTTGTGAAGTGGCCCAAATAAAGCTTCTCAGAGAAATATGGCCTCATCAATCAGCAAGCCCATTTTTTGTTTTGTTTTGTTTTGTTTTGTTTTGATCCCAGTGTAGTACATATTTTATTCTTGAACCCTTAATTTCCTATATTATTAAATCTCTCTAAATTCATTTTAATGGGGAAAGGGATCGTCAAAACCCATTTTACTCCAAGATCATTGCATTCTCCAATTAGAAGGAAGCAATATTTTCCAACTATTATTAAATGTGGACCTTTTCAAGCTTCCAAGGACAAGGGAAAAGGAAGTCTTTCCATTTAGCATAAATATCACAACCCTTTAGGTTAAGTTAGAACCCAAGTTCCAGTTACATAGTTCTTGTTATGTATACTATGGAGTTTACAGAGTAGATACTTGTTATAACCTCTTCTCTCATTTCATCTGAGAACACACAGCCAATCAGAGTCAACTGTAGCATAACAGACCTCAGGAAAGGAGGTCAGGCTTTGAGGTAAAGTGCTATTCACTCTTGGACCATGCAAGGAGCTCTTTATTCCTGTTCTTATTGGCATCAGTCCCCCTTACTAGAGCAAGAACAAAGCCAAGTGCTCGTGTGAGCTTTATGAATAAATCAGAGGTGAGCCACTGTAAGTGCTGCCCATGATTTCCTTGTTGACAGTGAGCACTTAAACAGGCTTCTATGACCGGTGACTTCTGGCAAACCATAATGATTCCTAATCTGCACCCTGCTTCATTTCAAGAACTAAATGACCCACCCCATTTTTCCTGCAAGTTTTCACCTTTCAAGCAATTCTTGTCTATCTTGAGCAGCTTAACTTTACAATCCCAGAACAGTCAGCTTGTGCTGTGGTCATCACAGAAATTGAACCAACTGAAAAATCATCCTTTGCTTGGAAAAATTCCACAAATAAAAAAATCTCCAGCATTACAGAAATTATTCTCATATTAATATTATAGTATCTTTGGATATGGGCCAACTAAGGTGCAAAATGCTAAATAATTTGCTGAAGGGTACATACACATTAGATCTGATCAACTAGGCTCTGTAGTTACGTGATATTTCCCAGGAATTTCTCTGAGCTTCAGTTTCCTTATGGGTTAAACAAGGTGATTATGCCATATCCCTTCTGACTACAGCAATCTATGGTTCTAATATAAAAACCCATTTAGATTGTGCTGAAGATAGTTTTCCCTATGGAGTTTTCCAAGACAAACCCAGATGTTTTTAAGGTTGTATATTTCTAAAAAGTACCTAGATTTCAAGAAGAGTGGCAGATTTCAGTAGAACAGTAAACTGAAGTTTTCTATTTATATTCTAATTAACTATTATTCATTTTTTTCATTCATTTAATAGATACTTTATTGAGCACTGATGATTTGCCAATAATGTGTGTTACAATACAGTGATTAAACAGATATGGTTGCTGCCCTCATGGAGGCTGAAATTTATTTGAAGAAACACTTAAATAAGCATCATTAAAAATGTTAAGATGCTAACTGTTTTTCTTTTGGTGAAATATATCATTACCCTATCAGTATTCAATAAACTCTTTGCTTTATTCAACGTATTTCAAGTGAATTGTCAAGTCCTGGATCACTCATTAATGACCAGAACATAGGCAAGGCACACACGTTAATTTTTAGGAAAACTTTAACAAAGATTATGAACCACACATATTAAGCAAAAAAATCAAACTCAAAGCTGGGAAGTTACAATCCAAGTACACTTACATTTCCCATAAAAATACAAACAGTAATTTTAAATGTGCATCTTACATGTATCACAATGGGAAATTATTACAAATTAAAAAAAAGAAAATCCATAAAAGAAATAGATTTTTGTTTCTAGATAGTCCAAAAATTGTATTATAAATTTATTAACCTTTGTCATGCATTTTATCTTTGAACCTGGGTATTCCTCCAATGAATAATGCATTGTTATAAAAAGATAAAGGATTGTGATCTCCTCCAAGAGATAAGCTAAGGTGTCTCATAAGTTGGCTATAAAATCCCTCAAGAAAACTGAAAGGTTGTACAGTATTACTGGATTATTAATAACTGGATCTCTTCTCTAAGTTGGTATAAATCTTGATCAACAGGGAGCCACGTAATAGCCATACTCCTTTGGTTGTGTATCAAAGTATTGTAATACTAAAAATCTGGAAAGGTATTTCTGTGGCATCTAACCCAGTTTTGGGAAATCCTGTAATTCTAAGGCTCTCAAACAGGTCGGGTCAACAAGACTTAAATAAGCGTTGTGGTATCTTCTATGATTGCATATAATGGACAGCCTGGAATCTTGAGTTCATGTAGATAGACCAAGGTCTGAATTATTTAAAAACTATTCCTGTTCTAATTTGCTTCTTAGAAAAAGACCCAGAAATGCATTAAACATCTAAAAGCCCTCGAAACCAAACAACTCATGATGATGGAGTGGCAGATAATGAGGTAGAGGGCTATCCACGTAGATGCCATCTAGGTATCTGTCGATAAGAATATCCCTTTTATGCAAACCCGTTTCCTAATTTCTGTTTCTGTTGTAAAAGAGACGGGCATCCTTACTCCAAAGAGCTATGTAGACTTGCTTTATCAAATGCTCTTTAGTTGAGCATTACATTGAAACCAGCTATTGAAAATAAAGAAAAAGGGAACACAGGGTATCAGGCCCTGTCACATTTACTTATTTTAATGTTCACAACACTTCAGTGTTATGTAATCTCTACAACAACGTTAAGATACGAATGAGGAAACTGAAGCTTACAAAGATTACATCATTTGAATAAGGTCATCCATAATAAGAATTTAACTCAGGTTGTCTAATAGCTCTGACACAATTCTACTGGTCACTGAGTTGTCAAAAATGGAGGAGATTTTCAAAAATCTAAAGTCTAAGTTAAAATAAACTCATTTAAAAAGGAATCTAAGCACTTAAAAATGCAGTCAAGATTCACATACTTGAATTAGAAACATCATACGGAATCTTTCTATTTTGGATATAAGAACTTCTCAGAGACTTTGGGAGGTAGTAAATTTCTGTTCCTGTCTTTGAATGCAAAATAATAATAATGATGATAATAATAATAAATAAAAAGGAATCCAAAGTAAACAGAATCAAAAGAATGTCCGTTTTTTACTGTGTTGTTCCTTCTGTGCACTATGCTACCTTTACAGCATCACAGCGTTGTCTTCACTTGCTTTCCCTATTAGAATAGAAATCTTACTTCATAACATCACGTTCATGATTATTAAGAATACATTTTAACTCACTGAGATCATCGGTACTTTTATGCGTCATAAACTCTTCTTGAGTTCATTCATTGCACCTAGTCTGACCTCCTAATTAACCCAAATACATGTATACAGTCACAGTGATAAGATGCCATTCAGATTGTACTTGTTTCCTTTTTGTAGCAGAGAACTCATCTCTCAGAAGAAACAGAATCACTGTTGGATTACCAACATTTTTCTTTTCTTCTCTATTTCAACACCACCATACTCAGTTACATAACAAACCCTTTTCCAAGCAGCCAATATAGCTGTGTGACCATTGGTCCTAGAGTTGGGATATCTGAGTTTTGTCCTGACATTTTCCCTAGTTGCTCGGTAACTCAATGGTTACTTCTCCTGAATTCAGTATCTCATATTTTACAATAAGCCCGCTGAACTGAATTAACTCTAGGATATTCTCAGACTTTAGCATGTTGATAGTTTCTCTTACAAACCTACCTGCTCTTTTCTGTTGTGATCATGTTGGCCAGTTCTTAGAAAATGAAAGGAATTTAGTCTACAGAGGGACAATTTCACAGGCTACCCCTATGAATACATCTAAAGAGGAAAGAGGGGTCGGTGTGTGTATATGTGTCTTTATACACACTCCTAGTTTGTATATACTCAACTCATTCTCAATTAAGGAGTGAGCTCTGAAAATTTAAGTATTACTTGCACTATTCCTAACTGTATGGAAAAAAGTACTAAGAACTGTATTTTAGAGAATCCACATTAATAAAACCTTTCAGGTTTAATTAAGGTACTTGGGGTAATGATTGGGCTTCTTCAATTTACTCTTCCAAGCAGATGAATTTTAAGATTTTCCATAAACTTCCCTATTACAAAGTTTTGTTTGTTTTGTTTTGTTTTTAACAGTACAACCAGGTGGTATACACCAGCTCATATGTTTTCGTATTTTAACTATTGTTAAAGCTATGGATTTCCTTTCTTCTTTACAGTGAAGGAAAAGAATTTTATGGACAGTTATAAAATGCATATTTTAACCCAAAAGTCAATTTTCCCTGGTTAAAATGATTTAGATCTGAGTAAATACTTGCAGAACGCTTTCTGTTTTTATAGCTAGAACACAATGGAATCTATAAACTTTGTCTTCAGAGGTATGTGCTATAGTGGGTACCATTCAGAAATTATCAACTGTGCACTGTCGTATCCCCAGGACACGCAAACATAAGAAATGACCAATCATCTAAATCCATGATGCTAGTGTGTGAACTCCTGACCTGAATGACTAAAACACCTACTCAGGACTTGTCTTGGACCATCAGGGCATTATGACATATTAACCAAGTCAAGCCGCCCAAATTCTTAAATGTTCTTTGTTTATTTTTTCAATCTCTAGAATGTTAAAGTGGCTAATTATATCAGAGATAGGTTGCTTGCCAAATAGGACTTAAGTGTTAAAGCAATTTTTAAGTTGTGTGCATACATTCGAAAATGGCTGAAAATGGCAAATATTTTATTTCACTCACAAACCTTTGAGAGTAGGGGAGTGGACAGCAGCCATCCCTGGACTAAGGATTGTATGTCAAACGTGAAACCATATCAAACTTTCAAGGCAACTTGTGAACCTCTGAAACTAGGGAATTAACAGAACATCAAATCCGGTAAGATCACAGGGGCACAATCCTTATGCAAGAAAATAATGCCATTGAGCCCTCATTAAAAGACCATTTCGTCCTTAGCCATCAAAGACTGCGAGTGCACTAAGATCTTGGTTATATCATCAGGGATAACTAAAACAAGTGCCAAGAGAAATTGTGCACTTTTAGTTCTCACATGTGTCCATCTGTTCACATATAAACATATATTCTGCTTTCTGTCTGATTCCTAAAATCTTGATATCAGAATACCCTGGGCTTTTGCCCATTTCCTAAGAATGCAGACATCACATAAGCTACTATTAACCCATGTGTGATCCACTTCCATGGTGGCTGGAAAGCTGCCAGTTACAACACATGGTGCTTGGTTAACAATGTCTTAAAATATAAATGAATTTATTTTTTAAATTAACACATTTTTCTTATGGAAATACCTTAATAAGCCCTTCTGCATGTAAAATCGCCTCCATGTGGATTTTTTTTTGTTCTTTTAAGACTTTTTGCAAGCATATCATAAAGTTAACCATAAAAGTTTCTGAAACAATCCAGAATTTCTTGACAAATTTTTTAAAGGACTCCAGTAAAGAATTTTGGTGACTTTATATAACAAAGATCAAACACTTTTCCTTTACAATATTCTGTACTCAAGGGGCAACCCTTATACTTTAATTTACGTGAAAACACTTCTGATTTCCCAAGTTTCCATGTAACATTCTTAACAGTACCTCAGCAACTGAACTGCGAAAGTGATGAGGCAAACAGAAGTTCTACACTCTAGGAACAAAACAAGTTAGGTTAATATCTGGTGGAATCTTTGAATCCTGCTCTGGGGCAGCCTTCAATGGCTCATCTGTTCTGACCCCAAACCGGAAAGAGATTGTTTAAAATGTATACATATAAATAATTATCCACACTGCGTTTGATTTACATGTGTACAAAAGAATCCATTCCCACCTTTGGAAGTGTCTTAACACTTATGGTATTTTAACTGCCCTAATTATGGTTGAAGAAACATCATTAAGAGCCCTGACCATGTTGTCAACTGATAACCAGTTACAGCTCTAACTAGTGACAAGAGAAAACCTTATTGCCAATGTCTGCAAAAATGAACATACAATACTCAGACACTTTTTAAAAGACTTATCGTGAAATGAAATGCACAATATACCTACAAAGCAACATGAAGATGAATTAAATCCTAGGAAAATAACTCTGTGTCCTCTTTTACTAACCCCTCCCAAACAGAAAAGCTGATGGGCCACTTAGCACACTTAACAATGCCAAAAGTCAGGATACACAACTCTTTCCCAAATGAAGTGTTCTACCAACTGAGACAACTATTTATAGCCTATGGGGGAGGGGGTGGGGGAACACCATATATTCCATCGTTAACTAAATTAAATATCCACACCATACTCTTGGCCTCCTCTGAAATAACCGGTTTTGACAGCAAAGTGCTGGGAATTCTCGATACCCAATAGTCAATATTTGGCTAGCCTAGCATGTTTCTGAAAACTCTTCTGCATACAAGCCTCTGTTTATCATCCTCTAGCTGCACTATTGTCATACATATTACTTCCCAGTGATGATGAAAACTCAGGGCATCTTATAAGTTGCTGAAATCTGAGCCCCTGCTTGTTTTCTCAAGTCTTGGACAAACATAACTTTAGAGAGAGCAGAGCATAGGCATAAAGAAAGAGGGGCCTGCATTTTCATCTTCCTTTCATCTTAGTCATTCAGTCAGCCATTCAGAACCCTATTCAACAGAGCTTTTCATTATGCAAAAAAATGCTAATCCTTTTCCGATGCTTTCACACTTGTATAAACCCCCATTCCTTCAACTGAAAAGCAATTATATCAGTTTACCTTTCTGTCAAAAACAGGATTAATATTCCAATAACAGAATCTCCTTTCTTTTCCTATCTTTTTGCTTTAGGAAACTAGAGATTATTAGTAGAGGCATTCTTAGAACAAGAATACATTATTTTAAATATGATGGTGTTAACCAATGAATGGAAAAAGGAGAATGATCATAAGAAGAAAAAGTCCCCCAGTAAACTGCAGAAACTCTTTTCTGTGATAGAACTGACCTTCCCTTTGCAGATGCCCAAAGAGACTGAGACTCACTCTGGTCTATTAATCAGAAACAAATTATGAAAGAATGTAGTTGGACTGGTTGACACTATCCTGTCTTGGGAGACTCAGTAACAGCCTAGTAACAATGTCCTCTTCATGGGTAATGAACAGCCATGACAAATGGGGCAGAGAAACTATTTATTTGCATATGCAAATTCTCACACAAGGGAAACATGTACAAACAAGTGTCATTGTAAGGTGGATTAGGCAAACAACGCTTTCTTTTTAGGACATTCTGCAGCCCAGAACATTAGTCAGCACAATTAAACCAGTCTCCATGGAGACTAATGAAATTTCACCATGGTATGAGTTAAATTAGATAGCTAGTTATGTGTTTCCACAATCCAACTTGAAATCCATTATTGTTTCAGAACAATACAGCAATTGTGCCTAGCTGATCTTTGCCAGCTCAACGAGCTCCTAAGTTGACAATTTGCATATGTTAATATAATTAAGCACTAATTACATGAAACTTGTACATATTCACATGCACTTTCCCTGG